>NW_018253976.1:0-335 GCF_001263595.1 Phalaenopsis equestris | reverse complement strand
ATATTAAATTTTGGAAAGTAATATTTTAATTTTTTAAAATGCGAGACTGAACTGAGCCAATATATACAACAGTTTAAATAAGTGAGCACAACACCGCAAATGATGCATCTACCCCAAGGAATAAACACATAACTTCCTAATGGGGCTTGAATAAATAAACTAAAGAATTTATGACATACATTTTAGTCTGCAAAACCATTTATGTTGACTAAAAAATTCCCCTACCTAATATGAAAAATTAGATAGAGTTTATTTTAGGTTGGGTTCTAAAAGTTTCTTATAAGGGCAAGCCTCTATAAATAATTACATCTTAAATAACTGAGGTCACCTAAGAA
>NW_018253975.1:27966-29717 GCF_001263595.1 Phalaenopsis equestris | reverse complement strand
TCAAAAGAATGGTCAAATGGAATATTCTACCTGCATTCCCAATTGTTGCATTATCAATATTTACGAAGAGGGTGATTGCATTCCTCCACACACTGATCATCATGATTTTGTGAGGCCCTTCTGCACGGTCTCATTCATGAGTAAGAGCAATATATTATTTGGGAAAGAAATTGATGTCGTCGGCCCTGGTGAGTTTAGAGGCTCTGTGGCCTCTACCAGTCGGTTCAGTGCTTGTTCTTAAAGGTAACGGTGCATACGTTGCCAAACATTTCATTCTAGGGGTACGACACTATAGGGTGTCTGTGACTTTCTACAGGATGGATGACATTAAAATGCCATATGGATTGCAGCAGGACCCGAAATTGGAGGAGTTACTTCCATACGAGCTGTGAGAAGGTTGTACCTCTAAGTACATGCGAAGGGAACTTTTATCCTAGAGCATGACTTAGAAGGTCTTCTTGATCAGGAGCTCAACATACCTGGTACATAAGGTTCACTTTCTTTATTTTAACAACATGACATGTATCTGATGTATTTAGTCTATAATGTACTCATAGCATGAGATGTTCTGAATGTATTTCTACATGGACTATATATTGTACCTTTTGAGGCATTAGCCTATGTTTGATCTGTAACATGTTTTTATTGAAGTAGATTAATGACAATTTTTCTAAAAAGTGTGCCTTCTTGTCAGTTGCCTTATTGTGTGATGGATGAAAGCCACGAACCAGACGTTGGTTCAGAATTTCAATGAACAAAGAACGAAACAACAAACCTTTAACAATAAATAAAATTTAAATAAAAATAATCACCGATAAATAAACAAAAAAATAAATTTCTTTTGAAAATCTACCAACTAAAATTAAAAATTTAAAGACATATTTTGAAAAAATTAAATGTGATAAAAATCTGTTGAGTGGATTCTCTCATTTTCAGAGTTTCTTACTCTTTGTGCACGCAAACACAACCATCTTTATCTGCATTAACTCTCTTCACATCCCCGCGGAATTTTGCATTCTGCACATAACCCCACAAAGTTCTACAAATCTTCTTAAAAAAAGTCAACCTTTTCATATGACACATTTCTGCAAATTTAACATCACAAACTCTCTACACTGTTTTCATATGACTCTTGGAGTCAGTACCCAAATTTCCCAATATTTGAGATTGGTATAAGACCCCCTTTAATGGAACATGACATCCTATCCTTAATCTTTGAGGTCGGTCCCTGAATTCTGACTCTCTTTTCAAAGATAATAACTAAAATTCAATTCTCATTTCCGGATCAGTACCTAAATTTTGATTCCTTCACATATTTTTTTTATGTTCTATTCGCGTATTCCCCACAAATTCACATGTGTGAATATGCATATTTTTTGCATAAGGACACATATTTTCTTGTTACCTATTGAGTTGGATGTGAGTCCTAGTGCTTTCCTTCTCAATGTAACATATATATTTTCTTGTCACCGCTTGGGTTGGAAGTGAGTCCTAGCGCTTTCCTTCCTAACGTGACACACATATTTTCTTGTTACCTCTTGAGTTGGATGTGAGTCCTAGTGCTTTCCGTCTCAATGTAACACAAATATTTTCTTTTTACCTATTGAGTTGGATGTGAGTCCTAATGCTTTCCTTCTCAATGTAACACATATATTATCTTGTCACCTCTTGGGTTGGATGTGAGTCCTAGCGCTTTCCTTCCTAACGTGACACACATATTTTCTTGTTACCTCTTGAGTTGGATGTGAGTC
>NW_018253975.1:27497-27931 GCF_001263595.1 Phalaenopsis equestris | reverse complement strand
TCACCGCTTGGGTTGGATGTGAGTCCTAGCACTTTCCTTCCTAACGTGACGCACATATTTTCTTGTTACCTCTTGAGTTGGATGTGAGACCTAGTGCTTTCCTTCTCAATGTAACTCATATGTTCTCTTGTCACCACTTGGGTTGGATGCGAGTCCTAGCACTTTCCTTCCTAACGTGACACACATATTCTCTTGTCACTGCTTGGGTTGGATGTGAGTCCTAGCTCTTTCCTTCCTAACGTGACACACATATTTTCTTGTTACCTCTTGAGTTGGATGTGAGTCCTTGTGCTTTCCTTCTCAATGTAACACATATATTCTCTTGTCACTGCTTGGGTTGGATGTGAGTCCTAGTGCTTTCCTTCTGAACGTGACACACATATTCTCTTGTCACCTCTTGGGTTGGATGTGAGTCCTAGTGCTTTCCTTCCTAA
>NW_018253975.1:26464-27336 GCF_001263595.1 Phalaenopsis equestris | reverse complement strand
CCGCTACCACTTGGGTTGGATGTGAGTCCTAGAGCTTTCCTCCTCAATGTAGCAGATATTTGCTCGTCACCGCTTAGGTTGGATGTGAGTCCCCGTGCTTTCCTTCCTAACGTGACAAAGATATTTTCCCGCTACCGCTTGAGTTGGATGTGAGTCCTAGCGCTTTCCTTCCTAAAGTGACACACATATTTTCTTGTTACCACTTGAGTTGGATATGAGTCTTAGTGCTTTCCTTCTCAATGTAACACATATATTCTCTTGTCACCTCTTGGGTTGGATGTGAGTCCTAGTGTTTTCCTTCCTAACATGACGCACATACTTTCTTATTACCTATTGAGTTGGATGTGAGTCCTAGTGCTTCCCTCCTCAATGTAGCAGATATTTTCTTTGGAGTCGGATGTGAGCCTCTGTGTTTTCCATCTCGATTTGTCCTCCCAAACAATCCTATTCTCATCTTTTGAAATAAGTTTCAAGACCACCTTAAATGGGTTATGACATCTCTTTTTTATTTCGAGATTGATACCCAAATTTCAATTCCCACATTGAGGTCAGCACTTACATACTGATTCCCATCTTTTATGAGTACTTGGAATTTCATAACTAAAAAATTTCATAACTCAAAATTCACTCTCCGATCCCCCGTAAGAGTCCCTCATTAATTTCAATCATACGATCATCCGCTAGTATCCCCAGCAGAAATAAAACAAATCACACACACAACTCTACACATACTTCTAGTTCTATTGACTTAGGAGTTTGTATTAGTTTTTTTGTTGATCTCATTGGTCAACACCAATATGTGCGGTGTGCTTGCCCAACACACCCCACCTATTGGGGGTCCATTTGTTGACCTCACTTTTGGTTAAGGTTTA
>NW_018253975.1:23617-26300 GCF_001263595.1 Phalaenopsis equestris | reverse complement strand
AAACTCAAGATGAGTCACCCTTAGGACTGTTGGACCTTAGGGTTGACCCTGAGTGTTGGTCTGGAGCTAAGGCACTCACTTCACTCATCTACACTCACAATCACTCACAACCCTAAACTCAAATTTCTAGCTTAGGTCCCTTGATCTTTTTAGGATACTCGTGTAGATGTTCCCCTAAACTTATCAGCCCTAGGGCTATAGTTTAACTATGAACAGTACATAAAGGAGCCAAAATGGGATTTCCTTTGGTTCATGGCTCATTTAGGGTGGCTCATTTGATTTCCTTTGGTTCATGGCTCATTTAGGGTGATTAGTTACCCAATCCTATCCAAAATACCTATCTTGGCCTTTTGCCCCTAAACACCCCCAAATTACCTAGACACCCTTGAAACCCTAAAAACTTTGCCAAAATTCCCAATTTTGACCAAAATACCCAAATTTGATCAAAATTCATTTCAAACTTTGTGAAAACCTCCTAAATCTACCAAAAATACCCAAATTGGTTAAAAAAAATCATTTTAAACACAAATTACCAAAATACCCCTCCATAGCAAAAAATTTCAAAAATTCCAAAGACTCCCAGAAAATCTAAATTCCCAAAAAATTTTAATAAACCCCAAATACTTCCAATTTCATTTTTTTCAACTACAACATGACCAAATTTGGCCAATTTGGCCATCTTTAACTAAAACCCCCAAATTTGCCTTTAAGGGCCCAATTTTCCCCAAATTCAACTCAAATATCCATCAATTTGATCTCAATTGACCCCAATTCCAATCGTAAACTCAAATTAACTTTTGATATGGCTAAAGTAAACAATATCCAATCTTAATTGGCCCATGATTCGAGCCCAATTTTGATTTAGCTCAAAACCCCAATTTTGACCATATGACCTAATCTCACCAAATTAAACCCATATCCTAGTCAATTGGCCCCAATTAATGTTGAAAAATCTTTATAACATTCTTATACATCAAAATAAACAATAAATTGGCCTTGATGAAGCCTCAAATCCATTTAATTTTGGCTTAAACCCAAAATTCCTAAATTTAGCCCCAAATTGGCTAAGTCCCCAAATTTCACCCAATTGATATTCTTAACCTCCAAATTGGCATCCAATTCATGTTGAAAACTCTTCATGAGGTCCCTATTGAACATTTACAATAATCAATTTGGACTTAGCCCAACTCTAACCCAAGCTAGACCCAAGCCTAGCCCAACATGACCAAATTGACTAAAATTTCCCTCAAAGTGACCGTTCAATTGAGCTCAAAACCACTTCCATCCTTCACCAAAGTTGTTCCTTAAGATCATATAGACCAAATGAACCATTTATGTTGGCCAATTTACATGGATAGCTTTGAACAAACCCAAGATTTGGTCATTTGCACCCACTTGGACCCATGCACTAAATGTGACCTAACGACCCTACAAAAACCAAATTAACTCCACCCCAGCCATTAGTTGACCCCTAAGGCTGAGCCAAAACACCGCTAACCACCTAAACTAAGCCATGGAATAAAGGTCCCCCAAATTAAGGGATTTTGTTCCAAAAAATACACATGCTTAAGATATCTTTGCCAAATCAAAACACATTTGCATTAAATTATTGTGATGGATTCCTCTGGATGCCCTGAGCACCTAGCCACCTCCCACTGGCCATCCGGCCAGCGTAGTTGCCGGAAAAGCTCAAATTCGGGAGGCACCCCCATGGGAATTAACCCAAATCAAGCATGGAGGCCAAGTCAGCCAAATTGAGTTGTAGAGCTCCTCTGCCCTCCACCTAGGCATCACATTACACCCTCTATTGTCCATTACAGCCACCATAACCCCATTTTTATAAAAGGCCACCTCCACCACCATTAAACTAAGTGCTGAAAAATCTCTTATGGAGTGCTAAAAATTTCTCAGAGAGACCCCTCCAAATTACTCCTAGAGCCTATTTGAGACCTCTTTAGTGCAACCCAACCACCACATTGCCCTGAATCCCCTTGCCAGAGTTCAATTTTGAGCTTGAAACCTTGCCAAAAATAAGGACAGAGCCCAATATATCTCCTCAGTCCACCAAACCTAAATTAACTTCACCCACACCTTCACAATAGTGAAAGAGGAAGAAGCCCCATCAATTTCCCCTTCCACAGAGCCCCTACTATAGACTTCAATCAACACCCAAAATCGGTGTTGATCATAGGCCTGACACTACAACAAGAGGCTTAATCCCTAGCCTGCTTGGGCCCTAAAGACGTGTCGAGCACCTCTGATTGAAGCTTCCCTTCTCAGAGCAAAGGTATAAAACTTCTCCTCCTCCCGAGCCTATTTTGATTCTCCATTTGCTTAGGCTTGATCTCATGACACATTAACTGTATGGATGTGTTCATCTCACTTAGACGAGCATTTAAAAAAAAATCACTTACTTTGGTTAAGAAATGAGAGAGATCTCAAGCCTCAAAGGTGGAAGGTTCTCGGCCTAAGCTATCAGAGATGATGACCATGCGCCGTCCGATCGCGCGTGTATCGAATGGATGACCAAGTTGAAGCTGGACAGCACTTATTTGCACAAACTGCAGGATGCATGGCTGCAGGTGTGGAGGGTAGCGTTAAATAAGAGCGCGCTGCGTGAAGTTTTGGAGCTGCCGTAGGATGACGAGGCGCCGTCTGGCTAAGTAGAAAAATAAGGCCTTTT
>NW_018253975.1:22588-23564 GCF_001263595.1 Phalaenopsis equestris | reverse complement strand
AGAAAAATCACAAAAATAAAATAAAAATACCCTCTTGCTTAGTGAACAAAGGAGAACAATGTGAAATAAATTTCAAGTCCATTTGATGCATTATTTTATTTTTAAATAAGTAAGCACTGTTTTGATTCATTTGATTCTCTATGCATATTAACACATCACTTTGGCTTGAAATTTTGGCATTTTGTAACCTCTATCAAGGGGAACATTCTCTGATTTTTTCAAAGTCAGAGGAGACCTCTAAACAGAGATCCATTCTTTTTTTAAGTTTAAGTGCATTATTTGATCAAATAATCTTGGAAATTAGCATGTTGCTTCGAAAAGTTATTAGCATGTTTATTAGAAAATTCTAAGAAAATTTTAGAAGGTTTATGATGACCAGGGAGCCTTTACGTTTATGATAACCAGGGAGCCTTTACAAAAATTTTTCATGAGTCAAGTCATTTAAAATACACCTAATTTTCACAAACTCTAAATAATTAAGATAATTAGGTTTGGAAAACATAAACATTTAATTGACTTGATTTTTTATCTCCACTATGGTTCCTGATCTAGAGAACTCACCATAAAAATTTTAAAATATTTTGAGTTCATTTGATAACTTAAGTTGATTTTTAAATTCCGATCTGATATTTAAATGATTTTTTTAAAAATCAAAATACAACTAAAAAAAATTATGAAACTTAGTTTTTTGAGTTCTCTATGATTAGAGGTATTCTCTAAAAACAAAATAATATTTAGAATAAAAACTTCATTTTTAGCCAATTTTTAAATATTTAAAATAATTAAAAATTCATAAAAATCACAAAAATAATAAAACTCATGGAAATGTTCTAAATTTCTTCCTAAGCACTTAGGAACTATTAGAATATTTTTCCTGATTTTTTAAATAAAAATATGGTATTTTGAAGCTTAAAATAATTTTTAAAGGCTAAAAAATGGATTTCCACTAAAATAATTCCAATAAATCAAAGAAAAA
>NW_018253975.1:20107-21343 GCF_001263595.1 Phalaenopsis equestris | reverse complement strand
GGCTTCCCACTGTCTAAATGAAATTATGGAACTCATTAAGTTGAGTTTAGTAAGTTCATTTGGACTAAGTGAATTCAATAGAAAATAGTGGTGCCAAAACGAGGGAACCGTAGGATCTTAATTGATCTCGCTCTAATCAACTTTAACATGCCCCCATTAAATTTAAAGAACTTCAACCATAAGGCCACCTGATTTGACATTATAAATTGACACACTATAAAACTAAAACTCATCGCAATTTTACACGAATGTAAGTCCTAACTAATAAAATTGCCAAGATGAAACACTTAAATTTTTCTCCTCAGAAATGAAGCCAAACATTAGGATAGCTCGGGAAGTCATCGGGGTTCTCCTCTGGATCCATGACATCCCCTAGTTCTTCCTCCTTTAGATTCTACAATAAAATGTTCCAAATTTGAACCAATCCCCTTTCACACCTCTACATCCAATCTCATTGAAGAGTCCTACCCTTTGAAACTCCTTGAAGATAATATTTCCTAGCTTTTTATCGAGAGTCTTCTTAGGTGACTTTGGTCATTTAAGATGTAATTAACTATAGGGGCTTGCCCTTATATGAAGAATGTCAGAACCCAGCTTAATATAAACCCTATTTAATTCTTTATATTAAATAGGGGAACTTGTCGGCAAATATAAAGGTTTCGCAGACCAGATGGAAGTCATATATTTTTTAGTTTATTTGATCGAGCCTCATCCTCAAGTCTTGTGTTTATTCTTCGGGATAGACACAGGGTTTGAGGTAAAGTGCTCTTTCATTTAAATTATGAAAAATATGGGGTCAGTTTGATTTCATACTTTTCTAAACTTAAACTTCCTTCCAAAGTGGGCGATAGGATTTTGATTCCGGTGACCGACAGCTTTTTACGGGCAACTCCCCACCAACCTAAAAATAGCACCAATAAAATCATCATTATGTGCATTTATGGTCTCCATATTTTCCATTTTGTTTTCCATCCTCAAGGTATCTCCCTATTGGATCATTAGTTGCTGGCCTCCATCTTTTGTTTTAGACAATTTTTGGTTTTAATTGAGACTTGTTGTTGGTTTGACAATGAATTCTACTTTTAAACTAAAGCGTGGTTTTGTTTTCTCCATGGATTCGGAGTAGTTTTCTTTATTTTTCTTCTTAAAATGATAAGTAATTAAGTGTTGGTTGGAAGTTGTGGAGAGTATTGATCTTTAATGTTAGTAGAAGTTGTGATGATTTAAATCCATGTA
>NW_018253975.1:0-20023 GCF_001263595.1 Phalaenopsis equestris | reverse complement strand
AATTGGAAAGAATCACATGAGGTTGTATGAATGAGAATGCAGTTCATATGATTGAGTGCAAATAAATAGAAAAATATTCATTGAAGGGTGTAGATTTAGAGGACTTTAAAGTGATAGGTTAAAGTCCCCAACTTGTTTTATTGTTTTAGGTTATGATACAAGATGTTAGCTCCCAGGTGGAGGGAATCGAGGAAACTTTAGAGTGAGAGCTAGTATCTTCCCTGCTTTGCCGGTCTTCAAAACTATTCAAACGTTAAATTAGCCAATGTTCTTTATAGAATCTCTAGTAAGGGTAAAAAATATTATTGCTCTCATTTGATCCAACAAAATTTACATACTTCCACAATATAATTCCTAAACATTCCTATACTTATTACTGATTCATGATAAGGAGAAAGGTATTTTCAGATTTAGTGCTTTTCTTCTACAAAAACTCAAGTTATCTTCTTAAGTTTGTTCTTTTTTTTGTGAAAATATTAAAATTACAAAAAATATTTAAAATTTCTTTACTACAAAAAAATCTGTAGTTTAAATAATTATCTTTTTAAAAATAGAACGTTTTCCAAAAAGTGCAAATTGCATATCTTCCCTGTGGGTTTGATATTCAGTTCTTAATCAAAAAGTCCTATATTACTTGATAATGATATGTATACTTGCGTAGTATCCTAATAAAAATAAATTAAAAGTTAAATTCTTATTTTTCTTTGGGATCAAGTTTTTAGTTTTGTTGAGAAATAAAGAAATATAAGTGAATAAAATATAATCAAAATTATTGTTATACTGTTGCATATAAGCAGTTTCGGGATCAATTTTTTGACTTCCCCGACAACGGAGCCAAAATTAATTGATTTAAAAGCAAAATTCTATTTTTAGAAAGTCTTATTTAAACTTTAATAATCTTAGTTCCTTTGAATCTTTTCTCTTTTACAACACTCTCAATATAAAACTAAAATAAAAAAGATAAATATGTGGTGTCTGAAAATCTCTCCAACAAAGTCCTTAATTTTAGAACTTTCAAAACTTTCCCAGTACTTTCAGGACCCCTTTCAAAGTCTCAATCTTCATTCTTTTATAATTCTTTAAAAGGTGCCCTAGTATCTCTTTAAAATGTGTCTTGATTCGTTGTATTTTCCCAAGAGATGCATCCTTTCGCAATAATTTTAGTCCATGGTGGTTGTAACCACTTATTAAGCTAAAAGGTGCCTAAAAAACCTCTTCAAAATTTACAAAAAACTAAATTTACTCTTCCAATAACTGCCACAGGCACTTAAGCGTGGGGCCTCTAGCACTTAGGCAGGACCGTCTCTGTTTAACCAGTGCTTAAGCTTCGGATCTAGCACTTAGGCGTCAAAACACTTTTGCACATTTTCATATATTTGCTCCAAATTTATTTGCTCCAAATTTATTTCATATATTTGCTCCAAATTTAATCCCTTTTCACTCCTTTAAGCATTTTTCACCTTTTTACCTATACCTAAAAGAAAAACACAAAATACCTTCCATTAATGCGAATATCTCAAAAATAGGTATAAAAATATGTCTAAAAATACTATATATTTTAGGCGTATCAGGTGTGAAAATGAAATAAATCAAATTTAGAATATTTATTTTTGGAATCCAAAGGGAGAAAAATTAGGAGATGTAACAGATCCCGAGCAGAACCTCAGTGACCTCCCAAACTATCCTACTATTTGACTTTAGTTTTGAAGAATATAATTACTGACTAGACTATATCATCGTGCCAATTTTATTAATTAGGGCTTACATTTGTGTGAAACAATCACACAAATAGCCTAGAAGATGTGAGGATTTAGGTCGTGATGAACGATAGCCTTGAAATCTTAAAGCAAGTTAGGGCTTAAACTGCATAGAAGAGCTATACAAAGGCCTAAAGATAAGTTGAGAATTTATGTTACATAAGCAAACAACCTCAAAGTCTCATGGATTGTTGTTTTATTCTAAAGAATGGTTTAGCTGGTGTAGACATGTTTGGTTGTTGAAGATGGTCGTGCTACCCACAATGCTAGCTCCAAGCTCCTCGTCACGATAAGTTTAAGTTTTATAATGTGTCAGGTCTTGATGTCAAATCAAATGTTTCATAAGGTTATGATTATTTAAATATTATGGGGGATTAAACTTGATTAGAGTGGCACCGGTTAGGATCCTACAGTTAACTTGTTCCGACACCACTATTTTCTTTCAAATTTACTTAGTCTAAATAAATTTACTAAACTCATTTAGACCGTGGGAAATCTCGTTAGCAACCGTAGGTTACCTCCTCCAAGGGATTCTCAATCATCCGATAGAGATGTTTTAATTTAATTGTAATTTTTGTTTTGTTTTGTTTGTGATTAAAGTTTGAGTTGACATATATTTTGAATGTTGTGGTGGTGAGTTTTATCTTGTTTTGATTTTAATTTTGGTAATTTTTGTTTTGTTTTGTTTGTGATTAAAGTTTGAGTTGACATATATTTTGAATGTTGTGGTGGTGAGTTTTATCTTGTTTTGATTTTAATTTTGGTTTTAATTTGGTGGCTATCCTAAAAGTTTTGGTTTTTACATGCAGAGTGATGTTCTTATTTAACATGCAAGTTTATAAGCATGACAAGTACAATAGAGAAAGTGCAGGAAAAGAAGGTACTGTAAACTATAAAAGCATACCTGTCAATTCTTCTCGTTCCTCCACCTAAAACTTTAGTATCTTTTGTAGTAAACATTTATAATTTGCAGGAAAGTAAAGCCTATAGATAGGTTTGTCACAAGCCTACCGAATCCCATGTCTTAACTTGGTGGGTCCTAGTTTTTTAAGTGTATAGATGATTTCTCAAGCAAGGCATAATGAGTCTAATTATCCTTCAAGGTGTCCAAAAGAGCATGAGAAAGGTCCAGGGACTGGGCCCCGAGCATCTCCCAATCTCCTTAAAAGTCTCGAGTTCATTCAAACTCATTATGTTGCTTAATAACTCGCCCTAATCATACTCTTATGCTCAATGAAATGATGTTCTAGCCAACCTTAAGGATGAGGTAATTATCATTTGATATTTTATTTATAAATTATGTAGGTGAAAGTCTTTAGGAGGCTAATCAAATTAATTAAGAAGCTTAACCAATTTTGATTTTTTAAGAATGGGATTGTAGTATTTTAAAAGGTTCAAATTAATCATAGTTATTCTTCTTAACCTCATTAGACAAAATTTGATTAGGCCTAATTCACTACTAAGCCCTTAAAGCTTAATGGGTAGATTTGTAATTTTAATAAAAATATTTTTAATGTTTATGTTCTTAATCGTTATCTTGAATCATACACAATTAATTGAGGTTTAAAATTAGCGAGTTATGATCTTCCAAAATCAAACCCTCACCTTAATATCATCTTATTTAATCATTCTTCCAAATTTCATTAATTTAAGGAATTACAAATTTATCTTTAATGAGATCAAATTGAGATTGGTTGCTACCACCTACCCATTTGTGTTTCAATCATTCAATTATGTTAATTAAGATCATTCATTGCCCATTTCCCATTTTAATTGAGCCTAAATATTGATTAAAGTCATATCTTTAAAATTACCATTTTGCCCCTAAGGACCTAACACTTCATAATTTATCAAATTTAATGCAAATGAATTTGAAATTCTATCGGAGGAGAAAATGTAATTTTTCTAAATTTATTTAATTTTGTAATTATTTTTAAAGCAAAAATAAGGATTTTTAATGAAAATTTAATAGCTAAAACAAAATAAAACTCCTGTCCTTAAGAAAATTATTAGAGATTCACCTATGTTAGAGGATCACTTAGACCAATTTTCATAATTTTTAGAGGTTTAATTTAATTATTAGAATTATTTGTTTGATAAAATATTATTTAAGTGAGATAAGATATTATTTAAGTGAAAAATTAAGTTTTATATTTTTCTTAAGTCTCTCATAGTCCAGAAAACGCAAAGAAACAAATTTCATTTATTTTATAATTTTCATTTTATTTATTAGAATTATTTTAATGGAAAATTAAAGAAAATTCATTTTAAGCCTTTAAAAATTAATATCTTGGCATAGAAAATTAGGAAAATTATTTTAATTTAAAGTGATCAACAAGTCAAATGTGATATTTTAGTGTCTTTTCAATACTTTGTAATTTTTATGATTTTTAATTAATTTTTAATTATTTAAATGCTTAAAATTTGCTAAAAAATGAAGTGTTTATTTTAATTACAATTTTATTTTTCTTAGGTTCCTCTTGTCATAAGGAGCTCCCAAAACCAATTTGGTGATTTTTTGAGTTGTATTTTAATTATTATAATTATTTTAATTCCAAAAATGCCATTTCACTTAATTAATCGATTTTAGTGGTCAAATTAACTCTAATTGACTTAAAATTTTTATGAGGAGTTTTCATGACATTAAATTATAGTGGAGAATAATTTTTTATGTCATTTACATTTATATTTACCCCAAATTAATTTTATTTCATTTTTAGGGGTTGGTGACAATTATGATTATTTTTAATGAGTTAAACCAAGTTTATATTTTTCCTAGGGTCTTCTGACCACAACAAACCTACCAAAAAAAATTTTGTATTTTAATTTTTAATGTTTTAATTATTAAAATTATTTTACCAAAACAGGGACCATCAACTTGAAAATTAGATATCTCTACCTAGAGATGCCCCCTGACCTTGGAAAAATCAGGGGAGATGCCCTACAATAGAAGCATCAAAAGCCCCATACTCCCATGCCATGGTGAGTATTAATTAAAAATCATACATGCATAAAAAATAAATGAAACTATTTCCACATTGTTCTCCTCTATTCAATGAGCAAGAGGGTATTTTATTTTATTTTTATATTTTTTCTACGCCAAGATATGAATTTTTGAAGTTCTGGGCATTAAATAAATAAAGAAAATAACTATTTTTCTACTTATCCAGCGCGACACTACCTCATCCTCTGCATCTTCGAGCTTTCCACGCGGCGTCTTCTGGTTTGACGCCGATGGATACCTCAGCGCTGACTTGGCCCGCTGTCCATGTTCTACTCCTCCGTCCAGCTCTATCACGACTGTTCGCTCGATACACGTGGAAATGGGCGGCATCCGTTCATCGTCTTTGAATCCCTAGCCCAAGAACAGTCCAACTTCAAACCTTAATATCTCTCTCAAAACTCAACCAAATTAAGTGCGGTTTGTTCTTATAAACTCGTCTTGACTAGGAGAACATATCCATATAGGTTAATCAAGTCTTAAATCGAGTCTATGAGCATAGAGAATTAAAAGAAGCTCGGTTTAGGGGGAGAGTTCAATACCTTTGCCCAAGAGGTGCGACCTCGATTGGGTGCTTCCAAATGCTTGCGTTGAGTCCAAAGAGCTCCTAGATGAAGCCTCGAGATGTGGTGAAATGCTCATATATGAAATCAACCAAAGCTAATTTGGGGTGTTGATCAAATTCTACCTTAGGGGGGTCTTGCGATGGGGCTTCTATGGGGGATCTTTTTCTCTCACTCAGAGGATGGCGTGAGTACAATTAATTTGACTTTGGTGGAGTCTAGAGGGATGTCCTTTTTCAGGCTGGATTTTGAACTCTAAAATTGAGCTCAAGCAGTGGGTTTGAGGGCTTGAGGATGGTTGTATTGAACTTAGTGGGTCTTGAAGAAGCCATGGGATCAATTTGACAGAGTCTCCGCAAGGAACAAGCCATTCCCCCTTGGTCGTGGAGGGTGAGTTTAAATAGGGGGCTTGGAGGCTTCAATTGGGCCAACCAATGGGTGGCTCCGGCTGCTTAGGTGGAGGGAATAAAAATGCAACAATCCAATTGCGTTGAGCCAGCTTGGATGGGTTCAATTTTGGATTTTAGCCTAGGTGGAGCTTTTAGATTTGGATTTTCCGGCAATTTTAGCCTAGGTGGAGCTTTTAGATTTGGATTTTTCGGCAGCCAAGGTGGTTGGAAGCTAAGGTGGCTGACCGGCCAGGGTTGGTCACCATCCAACTCAGAGAGGTCAGGGCTTGGTTTTGGTGAAGTGAATTGGAGTTGGCCATGTGTAAAGGTGTTGAATTAAAATAGGATGGGGAAATGGTCAATTTGGGTCAATTTGAGTCAAGACATGCTTTGAGATTGGGTTCACCCACCAAGGAAGGTTTGGGTGCTGAGGGAAATCAAAAGGTTTAGTTGGGTTAGCATGGTGAAGTTCCCATCCAAGTGGATTAGGGCTAATGGCGTGCTTAAGTGAGTCATGGGAGTGGTTACTCATGTGTGAGGGGACCACTAAAGAGGCTCCTCCTTTTGTCTAAGATAGCATGGTGACATGAGCATGGCTCATATGGCTTGCATCTGGCTTGGAGATGGCTCAATTGCTTGTCTTTGGCTTGGTAATTTTGCATGAGAAAGGATTTTTGGATTTATTGGGTATTTTTGTGGAATTTTTCATGAGGCTTGATTTGGTGTTATGAAATGATGAATTTCAAGAGGTATAGTTTGATATAATCAAATGGATCATGGGAAGAAATTTCATGCCATATGGGCTTTGGAATTGGGCTCTTGGAATTAAGTGTGGTGGGCTTGGGCTTTTAAAATTAGGGCTAAAATTTGTGTCAATTAAATGTTGAATTTGGTATAGAGAGATGTCATGAGGAATTTTGAAAGGATTTCAGGTGACTTTAAATTGAATTGGAAGGCTAATTTGGTGGATTTAGACATATGATCAAAATTGGGGCTTTTTTATTTAGGTAAAATTGGGCTTCCAATTGGGTTAAATTGAATTAAGCAATTTCAACTGGTATTGGGAATGTTGAATTTTGGTTTTGAATTAAAATTGGGAAAGATTGAGGTCAATTGGGCCAATATTGGGGCTAATTTGGGGAAATTGGGCCCTTAATTTGGGGAAATTGGGCCCCTAATTTGGGGAAATTGGGCCCTTAAGGGAAAATTGGGGCTTTTGGTCAAATTGGTTCAATGTGATGGTTATCAATTGAAATTGGGAATATTTGAGAATTTTTGGAATATTTGAAAATTTTGGGTCATGAGGGGCATTTTGGTAATTTTGGGGGTATTTTGGGAATTTGGTGATTTTGGTGAATTTTTGTCAATTTAGGTAGTGGTGAGTGATTTGAAATGACTTTTGGACAAATTTGGGCATTTTGGGTAATTTTGGGATTTTTGGCAAAAATTAAGGTTGTAGGGGTATTTTGGTAATTTGGTGATTCTGGGCTAAGATGGGCAAGTAAGCCATAAAGCCATGTCAAACCAATAGGAGCCATGTGAGGACTCATTTTGGATGCTTAATATGTTGATCCTAACTCTCTTAATCCTAACTTGATCCTAACTCTCTTAGCCAAGGACTAGGGGTATAGGTCCACCCATATGAGTATTCCAAAAGGAGTTAAGAGACCAAATCAAGGGGTTTAGGGTGTGTGAGAAGGACTGTGCAAGCTAACCTAACCAAGATCAGACCACCCAGGGTTAATCCTAAGTTTTGAACATCCTATGGGAACTCTCCTTGAGCTCCCACATATTGACCCCACCTACTAAGTGCTAGAGGTTAATACCAATATGTGAAACTTTAGGTTGAGCAAAGAAGAGTGTAGATTTTCTAATGGTGAGGGTTCCTTTTCTAGTCCTCTAGGAGTAGTCAACAGGAAAGTCATATGGCTAGACCCTAGGCTAGTAAAGAGAAAAAGTTAGACCTCAACCAAAAATGAGGTCAACAGTAGAAAAACACCATAAAACCTAATTATTAATTTGAACTATTCATTAGTTTGTAATTCATTTTACATGTTTAATTGTATTTTGAATCAGTGTTACTTTGATAGCGATCTTCTACATACTTAATTTCAATATGATATTAAATGATCTGATTTTGATCTGACTGAAGGATAATTTGAAAGAAATTTGATCCAAAATTAATATTCGAGCGATTTTCATTTTTCAAACTATAGTCATAAACTTAACCCATGTAACACATGTATAATATAAACTTTAAATAGCTTAAGTTCTGAACATGTATAACATAAATTTTAAAAGTGATGAGCCCCTATTGACAAACCTACCCTACATGTAAAATTAGATCGTGGATCAATCCTATTACATTTTGACCCGACTAGACGTGGATCTTTTTTTCGCTTAATCCCTAACTATGGATAGGAAATTGTACTCATAGTTCTTATGTAATTACATATCTAACACCAAAACTTGCTTTTTTTTGCAAGCATACAACCTTGCATGTACATAAGAAGTTATATTAAAATGTAAAGTTAAAGTATTAGATATATAAATACATAGGAATTTATTTACACATATGTAAATCTTTTTTAAACAAATATTTTTTGATTTTACATTCAAGCATACATAATAACTATCACATTTAAACAATAGGGTTTAGGGTTTACCTTAAAAATAAGAGAAAAAAATACTTTAACAACTTCAAAGAGGAAAAATGAAAGACAAGATGTCTTCAAAGGCCAACATTTTTGCAACGGAAATCAAAAAAGAAAAGCAAAAGAAACAGAGAAACAAACCAAACAAAAAAACTATATAAAGAAAGAAAAATCGCCATACAACTATTAAAATAAAGAGAGGAATGATAACTAACCATGTTGGTTGATTTATCGTTTTGAAAATAAATTTAATTTAATTGAATGTGTATATAATTTTATAATTTTGAAAAATAGTATTTTGATTTTCAAAAAAAATAAAACCAGATAGATCTCATTTATTTAATAGTTTATCTAGTTGAGCACAATACCACAAGTAATACACCACCCCAAAAGATTAGCATACTATTTGTTAGTAAGCTCGACCATTTAAACTAAGAAATTCATGAAATACATTTGGTATGTGAATTTTGTGACCGATATTTCCCTTATCTAACATAAAGATTAGATAGGGTTTATATTATATGGGTTCTTGATTTCCTAAAGGCTAAGCCCCTATAGTTAATTACATCTTAAATGACCAAAATCACTTAAAAAAATATTTATAATGATCAGGGGTTCAATCTTAAAGAATTCAAAGTTATGTTTTGAGGGTTATTTATGAGAAAATTCAAGTGGGAAGGGCTTAAATAGGAAATGTTATTTTAGAGAAAAGTAGGGGACATCACAGATTCTAAGGAGAACTCTGATGACTTCCTAAACTATCATATTATTTGACTTTATGTTTTGGAAAGGATGTTTATTTGATGTTTTCTCACGCCAATTATTTAAAATAAGGACTCAAATTTGTATGACAGAGTCATACAAATAGCTTAGCAAGGTAAGAGGTTCTACGTCATACCAAAGGAACAACCGCAGAATCCTAAAAGAGTTAGGGTTTATATTCCACAACACGATTGTACAAAAGCCTAAAGATAAAGTGAGGGTTTACATTATTCTAGATGAGTAACCTCAAAGTTATAGGGGTTTATATTATTTAAGACTATAAAAGATTGAGTTGAGGATCATCCTTCACTTGCATGCTGAGTTTGGACCGTCATTTAAAGTCATCCTCCATCCTCTTGCAACCTCATCATGCTTTACTAACAGCTAGCTTCAAGCTCCTTACTTTAATGGTTCTAGGTTTAGGGTTTATGTTTAAACTAGTGACTATTGTTGGGTCTCAGAGCTTACTGTAGAATTTCTCCTAAAAGGTGGCCTACTATTCTCTACCTTAGGGTTCTTTGCAAGTATATTAAATTATGCATAAGTGAAATATGCTATAAGACATAGTAAAAAAAATGCAGTAACAAAAAAGTGATAGTGCATACCTGCCTCCTTTGACAAAATTGCAATTTTCACAAGCATCAAATATTTTTAAATGTAAATGCATAAAATTAAGTGATAGGCAAATATGAAATAACAGGAGTGGACATAAGTATTTCAAGCTAGGGATGGGCTCAAATTTATCATTCCCGAAGGACATCATAGGCAACCATCAACAATCTGTTTATATAAAGCCGACATAGACTAGAAATTACTAGAAAGAAGATCAAAGCATGACAGTTCTTATCTCAGTCCAGATAACTGACAAGTAGACATTTAGAAGGTAACAACCAAAATTTATAGTTTTTCATGCTTATAAGTAAGATAGATTTTCACTTTGCGAACAAAATATTATTTCCACAAGAATATATTTGTTTTTTGATTGTAACAGACTATCCACAAGTCAATTATACTATCGGGACAAAACCACTAGCAAACTTCAAAAGCGAAGGTTATCTACTGTTAAATGCCGCTAAATAGTAGTACCAATCTTTTACCCTCACAAGGTCCTCGGGCCAGGAAATACAATATTATTCTTTCATCCCAAATTTATCACTAGATGCATTTTTCATCACTACCCATACCACCAACACACCCAACTTATATGCCAATCTGATGGTCCATATAAATTGCCATGCTTCAAATGTCTCAAATATGCAAGGAGTGTTTAGTCATAAGGTATTGAAGCCCAAACCCTTGAGCATTGGATGTTACTATAGGTTAAGTTGTTGCAGGATAATTCTCAATAATAAGTGTTAATATAAAGAGGTGTGAGTCATATCTTGGTGGGTCTTTATATTTTGAGGATAATTTTCTTCAACAAATCATAATAAGTCAAAGTATCCTATGGAATGTCCAAAATCTTGCAGGGGTGTTCAAAGGCTGACTCTGAACAACTTTTAAAATCTCTTGGACTATTTTAATTTTATTTGGCCTTACTATACTGTTAAGTTGATCAACCCATGTTGAATTAGAAGTTATGTTTCATTTCTTAAACCATGCTCAGTGTTTTATGTCTTAGTTAACCCATGACTAAAAACATTGGTCAATTTTTAAAGTTACAATAATGGTCACATGGTTAAAACCCAAAGGGTGTATCTACAAAGTATCAAGAGGCTTACACTCTCACCCGTCCTAGTGGCTTTGAGATTGTAGTATCTCAAGATGTTGCTATCATTTAAATCTTATCCACAAATTAATCTCCAAATGTTGTCACTTTGACTTACCATCAAGCTCTTAAAGGCTTAGGGGGTAATCTTGTCGTTTTGTCAAAGTTTTGTAACATGTATTTAATATTGATTAAGAGATTAGACTTTGCCTAACCATTAGCTTAGGGTTCCAAATTAGTGAATCATCAGCCCTCCAATTCAACTCTTCATTTGTCTTCAACTATTCAAATAATTTCCATTTTATCCCTTTTTTTAGAAAATGTCATGAGTAGGTTGCTATCCCAATTATCCTTTTATGTTTGAATCACTACAATGAGTTAATCATCATAATTTTAATACCCCTGCCTTTCGATCTAACTTAAAAGTTGGTTAGGTTAGGGTTAGAGTGTAAGTTTTGAAATTACCATTATGTCCCTTTGGATTTGTATCCCATAACTGTTAAATCTTCAATAGACTCATACTCATTAGTTAATCAAGACATCAGAGGTGAAGTTATAGTTTTTTTGAATTTTAATTAACTTTTTGTAATTCTTTAAACCCATAATTATGTATTTTTAATGATAATTAAGTTATTTACCCAAAATATGCCAAAATATGTTTTCTACTATCCTTAGAAAAATTTTATGATGTTACTTAAAGTTAGGGGACCAATCATGACCACTTTCATAATGAGTATGTATTATAACCTGAGAATTATCCATTATTTTCAACCAAATTCAATGAGGTTTGCTCCCATAACTTTATCTAAGTGAGATGAACACATCTATATGGCTAGATGGACATGAATTGTTCATTGCTTTCATAAGAGTCCAAACCCATACAAAAATGGAAGTTTCGAGTTTATACCTTTGCCTTGGTCCCACGAACCTCCTCAACGTGTTGGTTGACTCTATGGTTGGGTATAGGTATGACCTAGAACAAAATTGTGAATTGGGTATCACTAGGTTAGAGGTCTGGGGAGAGGTGAATTTTGATTGTGGAAGTGATTTTAGAGTATGGGGAAGCTCTTAAAACAATCAATTTGGATTTTTAGTGAAGTTGATGAAATGAACAAAAATTTCCTAATTTTAGTGGAGAAATTAAGGTTTCTTAGTGGGGAAGATGGGCTAAAAAAAGATTGGGAATGAGTTTTGTGCAAGTAAGAGTACGTTTGGGAGCCGTTTGGCAGAGTTTCCCTAAGGTTTGTGCATATCTCTCATTTGGCCAATAGGGGGTGCCTTATTTATTGGCCAAAAAATGGTGGCCAATTGGCCAAGCCAAGGGGTGCAAGTTGGTGCCTACATGAAGGGAATAGAGGGACAGAGGTCCAATGGGAGTGAGCCACCTTCGATGGGTAAAATTTTGAGTTTGAGCCGTGGTGGTAGCTTCCGGGTTTGGGTTTTCTGGTGGCCATGATGGCCGACCAAGTTATGGGAGGTCACATTCTGACTATGGGTAGTTACGGGTGGAGAGTTTTGAAGCCAATTGGGTCCAAGAATAAGTGAGTGTGTTGAATCAAAATGGAAAGAGGTTTTGACTAGGCTTGGGTTTGACTTAGGCTAGGCTCATGGACAAGGGCTTCGGTAGTCAGATCTTTATCATGGAGATTAGGGTTGAATTATGGGTTAGAATGAGTCATGAGAAGAGTTAAATGCTTTTTAAAGGATTATAAAAGAATTCCCTCTTTATGCTATTTGAGCAATGATGACTTATCATGACTCACATGTAGCTTGGGAGAGGTTTCATGGTCTGCATGTGGCTTGAGCATTTTCATGGAAAGGTAATTAGGAATTTTAGGCATTTAGTGGAGTGTCATGATGAAGCCAAATATAGGCAATTTCAATCATGTACCTTAAGATTTAGACTTTAATTTTAATCGAATGGGATGAGCCTCATGCTTCTATTGGGAACTCTTTTTTGAGCTTCTTCATGTTGGTCTTAACCAACTCAACCAAGTGTTGAGGGTCAAGGACCATCCATGTGATACTTTACAAAAGAGCCACAGAGTGGCTAGAACTCCTATGAAGGTAAGTCCTCTCACTAGTCTTTTAGGATAGTTTATAGAAAAGTCCTATGGCTAGATTCTAAGTTCTAGGAGATGAATTTAGACCACACAAAAAATGAGATGAAAAAAACAAAGATCAGAACTTATATGGAAAAAAAAACATTAAAATTCCATCCTAAATTTTGAATATATAAAAATATATTAAGAACTTTTGAATTTTAATGAAGGCTGGAATTCATCACATTTCAAAAAACCAATCTTCAGAATTAGAGAAGATCAAAAAAGAAATGTAAGCTTATCAAAAATAAATTAACCATAAGAAATAATGACTAGCTTAAACAACGAACCAAATCTGAGCAAAAACACCAAAATTTACAATAAAAAATTTAATTCAACACGTTGGAAGTATAGTGAAGGCAAGTTAATCCTAGCAAATATCAAATTAGCTAAAATACCCACATAATACACATCGTCGAAAGAGAATAACATCTCCCTTGAGGCAAAATTACTTTCATCAGTGCTCATAACTTTTCTGAAGAAAAAAATTTTAAAATTCCATCCTAAATTTTAAATATATAATAATATATTCAAAAAAATAATTAAATTTCTGGAAATTTTCATCGCTCAAAACCCAACTCAATATAAGATCAATGTAGTATCAAGTTCAATTCCAAACCACATTACTATTTTAGTTTGTTCCGGGCTATAAAGAATTTCAGAGAACAAAAAAAGAAATGCAAACCCAATTACTATTTCAGTTTTCACTTTATTTTAATGATTTTAATGAATCAAGCAACAAGCTATTCGAGCTTTTTTTTTAAGAGAATTCTTTGTGAGCTCATTTGTCTCTTAAATTTATCAAAATATAATTTAAATTTACTCTAATAAAATGATTTTACCTTTTTGTTGCATCTTATTATTGTGGTGTGTCTAAGAATTTATTTAGAGCCTTCTCCTAGAGTTAATGAAGAAGATGTCTACATGACATCGATGATGGTCACTGAAAAGTTCTTTTTGAAGCTTCCCTTATATAAATTTTCAAAGCAAAGTTAGGGGCTATCAACGCTCAACATGATTTCATTGGAATTTTGTGCTACTGTAGTGTCATAATTCTCATTATATGGGTATTGTGAGTAGAAAAAATTCATTCCTCCAAAATAAATGAAAAAAAATGAATATTTGTATACATATCACTTAATTCTTATGTATTTACATATATAACACCTAAACTTCATTTTTTTGCATGTATAACACCCTACCTGTGAGAGGTATGTTTGCCACCCTTCCTATGAGTGTTTAGATGGTCTTTGTAAGCTACAATGCCCTAGCATCGAAGCCGCTAGTCACGAATCGGGGGAGTTGACAAGAGAGGAGTGTTGTCAGAGCGGTGGGCCTTCTCCCAGAGGGGAGGAAGAGAGCGTCACGGGTGGGTGAGGGATTTGGGGCAAAACCTGGAGGGGGAAAGATTTAGGCAAAAAACGGGAAGAGCAGCATTTGGGATAGGAAGAATTGGGGATTTTGACAATATAAATGAGAAGTTTTGATGTCTTAGTTATGGTAAGTACCATCAGTTTTAATTTAGGAAGTAACTGATTATTAACAACATCAGAAAGTCTAAATAAAACATCAAAATTTTTTTTCTTATAAAGCAATGGTTCTGACAGTAGTAATACTCTCAAAATATTTAAATAGTAAGTATATGTCGCTAAGGCATACAAAACTAAATTAATATTTGTGACACAAATTAGGTCGTCGATAATGCTCTCTGAAAGCATATTTTTCTATAATAACCTGAGAATCAAACTAGAGAGGAGAGAATAAGAGAGTGAATGGAGAGAGAAGGAGACATTCAAGCAAGAGATGCAAGCAAGCAAAGAAACATACCTTGCAAGTGCTATGAGCAAGTGCAAGGAAGAGGAGCTTGACTTTAGTTGCTTTGATGAATTCGATGGAGTTGGAGGTTAGAGTAGAGGGAGATGGGAATGAGAGAAACAAGTGGCGATATATCCATTTTTTCCCTCTTGTAGTAGTTATGTTGTGATCACTACTGTTGCAGCATACCAGTGCACCTCTTGTGACTTAGTTTTGGAATTTGATTAGCCTTGCATATTTATTTAATTTTTTTAAACTTTCTTGATTTTTTAGTGTTGATTTTATGTGTTGTTTATTTGAATATTTTTAGTAGTTTTGATTTGGGTAAAATTTTTAGTTATAAAAATCCGTCTTATTATTTTCAACTAATTTATGTAGTTTTGTTCTATGCCTGATTTATAAAAAACATTTAGCATATTATAGAGTACATTTAATTCTATTTTGAACATATTTTATCTAGTTTTATGAGAATCATAAGTAGGAAAATAAAATATTTTATGTTGGATTTTTCTTTCTTAAGGTTTTGGTCCTTCCTTGTATTATAAGGAGCCTAGGGAAAGTATGAACAATTTGATATATAAGTGAAAAAGGAAGTATAAAAGGTAAAGTAAAATCATTGAAATTTTTGTATAAGGATATAAATTTTTATTCATGTTATTTTATTGTATTTTAAATATCATGTTGTCTATGCTACTACTCATAATACACATATTATAGTTATAATTTTTATACTTGCATTGTGATATATACTATGCATGATATTTTATCATGTTTGATCTATTTACAATCAATAAATTTTTATTATTTATATTGAAAAGTGTGGTTGCTTTTGAATAGCTTATTGTGTTGTGGTTGCTCACCCCTATTTTACTCGCATGTGTTATTTCAGGGAATGGTAAGGCCATGATTGAGTAGATTCGTTTGAGTTACTAATGATAACCTGATATTAGATATTTTATCATCTTATATCTATATATGTAGCAATTATATGATTATATTTGTATTTTGACGATTGATAGACAATACTATGATTATTGTGTATGTTCTCTTTTATTGTAAAGTTATGAAATGACCTGAATGACCTTTAAGTGGTTTTATCTTATAATAATTTGACTATATTAGTGGCTCTACATTTATAAAAATGATAAAAATAATTAAATAAGATTACATGCAAGTAGATTTTGGGTAATTGTTTAACTGTTATGATCGTGACACGAGGCGACCCACCTTGATATGAAGGGTTATATCAGGCCGGGTTGTTACATATGTAAAATTTAAATCTTTTTATCTTTAACTAAAAAAAACTGTGGAGTAATTTATAGTTGAATTAAGGTAGTATAAGGTGGTTTTGAGACTAAATCAAGAAAAAAATTTAGCTAGGTATATTTTACCCTTAGATTACTTCCCCTATAGTTTTACGGTAATATTAAGAGATGTAATTTGAATTTTTTTAACGTTGAATTAGATTTATGCTGTTGAGCCAAATTTATCTTCTTTATAATGTCCATAAGATTGATTGGGAGTTGAGGTAATTTGAAAATGAATATGCAATTTATGTTGTTGGGGATCATATAAATATGAGTGCCTTTTTTTATGAATTTTGATTAAGTGTTGCAAGTAACTATTTACTATGAAATTAATAATCAACTCATATTTGGTATGGATCAATAACTCATGGTTATGACTCACATTAATAATAAGTTTTGTAAAAGCTTAGAAAGATTATGGTTTAAAATAAGTAGGCTATACATATGACTATGACTATTCTTAGAAAGGGGAAAATCTAAACTTGTTAAAGGCATACCTATTTTATAAACATCTTTAATTTAAAGAATAGGCTTAAATCGATTAGTCTTTTAATTACGTTATGCAATCTTTTTAATATATAAGTAATTTACAGCCTTTTGAATCAAGGCTTATGGAGTATCTTATGTTGGAGACAATGGAGCTTGAATGAAAAGTTAGATTGCTTGTAGTATTTATTCTATAGGTGGTTTTTTATTGAGGAATAAAAAACCGTTTTATTTTTTAGGTGTATTTAGTATACTTTAATTATGGATATATTTATTATTTGTATTATTCATGTGGTCATTTTAATACATAGTTTTACCATATAAGTTGCTACACAAATTTCATAGCCATTATTTCGATTACTAAGCAATAATTATTTCTTATGTAAAGCATGACTTGTATCACCACTATAATCAAAATTGATCATAATAAAATCTTCATTAAAAATTGATAGTACAAAATAAAAATTATATAGTGTATGTCTACGTAGTTGTGTTGGTTTTACTTTTGGTTTAATAAAAATAAGGGACGAGATAGATCTCAAATATTTAATTACTTAAATGATCAAATACCACATAAAAAATATCATACCATCTCAAAAGATAGCAATATCACTTTACACTAGGTTCAATTGTTTCAATAAATGAATTTATGATATTTGCATGATCTACGTTTGAACCTATATAGATTTTTCATCTATCAAATTCAAAGATTAGAAAGAATTTAAATTAATTTGAGTTGCGAACTTCCTATAGGGTCAAGCCCTTACAGTTAATCCTTTAAGATAACTCTTGATTAAGGCAGTGATTTTATCTTTAAGAAAATTTTATGTTTAAGTTTCTACGATTGAAAATTGGGAATATTAAATGTTAAAGATCAAAGATGGAACAATTATTCATTGAACTAAAGGAGAAAAAGTAGGAGATGACGAAGGTATTGAGAGACTCAGTGACATCTCAACTGTCTTATTTGATCGACTTTATTTATTTTGAGGGAGATTTATTTGATATTTAAATTAACATTTTATTAAATATTAAGACTTTTATCATACAATGTATGGTTATGTGAAAGCCCCTGAGGTGAGGAGTTAAGTCGTAACTTGAAGAACAATCTTAGAATCATAATACTATACATAAATTTATCTAGTTTTGAATGGTTTAAGTTAATTTGAAGATGAATTTTTTGGCTTAAAATTTATAATTTCAAAGGATTAATAAGTAAAGTTTTGAAAGCTTAAAGTTTAAAATTTGGTATTTAATTGATGGTGAAGAAGGTTAACGTTTGAAAATTTAATGCTTTCAAATATTTGAAGTTTAAAGTTTTGCTTGTTATTTTTGAGTAAAATTTCATCAAATTTAATTATAAATTTGAAAAATCTTGAAAATTATAATTTTAATGGATTATGAGTTAATGTTTCTTTTTGAAAAGTATTTTAAAATGATTGATGTTTTGGAAAAGAATCTTCAAATGATTAAATAATAATAATAATTACTTAAATCTTTTATTTATGGATTGAAAATTTTGAAAACATTTTTGGTAATTACGAATTAGATATATATTTATTTTTTAAATGATTATTGTTAATTTCTTAAAAGGGTTTGAAAATTTAAATTATTATAATTTTACTTGAAGAAAGAAGAGTTTTGATATGATAAAATTACTTAAATTTCAACCACACTTACAATTTTCTGAGAAATTTGATCCCAATAAGGCTTACTTTGGAATATTCATTGCAATTATGTTTACTTTCATAATTGAGTGCATGATTTAGATTTGAGTTTTTGAGCACATTGAATTTTTGTTGAAAATATGTTTTCACATTAAAACACATTTCAAATAATGAAATATTCTTTCCAAGGCACATTTAAATTTATATATTTTAATATAAACATATTAATTTTGAGAAAATTTAAATTTATATAAAATTTATATAAAATTATTCATTTGAGGAATATATATAAAAGGGTTTGTAAATCCTCATACATAATTATATAACCTTACATCTTGCATTCTAAATATTTAAACTTGCAAAACAACTTATCCATGCAAAGAAATACAACACATTTGCACGTTATACACCATGAACATATCACAACATGCAAATCACATATAATTTGAGGGTCTGTTTGGGGCAGCTGTAGCTTATTGAATAATCTTCTGATAAGTTGATTAAAAATAATCTGCTGATAAGCTAGGTGCAGTGGTTATTACAAATTTTTATTTTTTTTTGGGAAACCCAAACCGTTGCCAATAAGTTCTCACCGCACCAAGATAGGTGGGTGGGGAAACGTTGTTTTGTGCGTTTTGAAAACGCATAAGCTGCCAGAACGTAGCTTACTCAAACAGGCCAGACGCGTTTTCAAAACGCCACCGCACCAAGTAAGCTGCCCCAAACGGGCCCTGAGTAACCTAAACGTGAAGCTAGCTTAATTCCACATACAAGTCAAATATAATTTTTAGCCACATAAATATAATACAAACACAATCATGCAAGCTATATGAATTTTAACTGATTTGAGCATGTAGTAATAGCTCCAGTGGCAAAAGTGTGACTTTGGGTGATCAAATTATTAATAAGTGTGAATGATTTAGATATCTTGGGTCCGTTGTTCAAAGTGATGGTGATATAGCTGGAGATGTTAATAGTAGAATTCAAGTTGGTTGGTTGAAGTGGAGAAATGCTTCGGGCCTTTTGTGTGATAGAAAAGTACCGCTTAGACTGAAAGTAAACGTTTATAAGACAGTGGTGAGACCTGCAATGCTCTATGGCGCTGAATGTTGGCCTTTAAAAGAGAAGCATAATAATAAGTTAAGTGTTACCGAGATGAGAATGATTAGGTGGATGAGTGGCTTTACACTTAGAGAAAAAATACGAAATGAATATATCCGTGATATGGTTGTTGTAGCTCTTGTGACAAACAAAATTAGATAAAGTCGTCTTAGATGGTTTGGTCATATTAAACGTCGACCATTAGATGATCCGATTAGGAGAGTAGATGTTTTAAATTCGACTTGTGTTAAGAAAAACAGAGGTAGACCTATGAAGACTTGGGCTTATTGTATTAAAAATGATCTTAATTTACTAGAACTAAATGAAAATATGACTCTAAATAGGAAGCAATGGAGAAAAAGGATTCATGTAGTCGAACCCATGTAGTGGGATTAAGGCTTTGTTGTTGTTGTTGTTGAGCATGAATTTCGACATCACATAAAGTATGCATAAACATCACATGAAATTTTAAACAGCATAAGAAGGGATTCATCATTACATAAACACAAAATGAACATCATATATTGTTTTTTAAGCCACATAAGCTGATATTTTAACTTCACATAAAGTATACATAAACATCACATGGAGTATTAAATCATATAAGCATGGATAAATATTTGAACTAGCTTGCATGAGTTTTAAGTAAGAACTAACCAACTTGGATGAGTTTTAGCAAGCACATAAACCAAATTGTACAAGTTTTGACAA
>NW_018253974.1:13439-18056 GCF_001263595.1 Phalaenopsis equestris | reverse complement strand
TAACTCTACTTGCATGGAGGCTTCAGGCATTAGCAACATATTTTTATAATAACAAAATTCCGGAAAAAATTGAAAAAATTAGTTCATTTTTATATGCTCCAAATATGATTTTGGAAACTTCATAAGGATGTAAGAACTGAATTTAAAAATTCAAAAACTATTCCTAAGGGCCCTCTTCCCTAAAATGGAATAATCTAAGGGTATATTTACTTATTTCTAATTTTCATTTTCTTATTGATTCTTTTACTAATTTTTATTTAAAAATTTTTTATTTTCTTAACTAAAAATATAGAATGATTGAATTTCACTTTTTATGTTTCATAAAAGTAGCCATAAATTCTCAACCATTTTGGTACTTAAAAAGTAAAAATTACCTCTTATGGCGCATAAGAAAATCACAATCCTACTATATGCAATTTAGTATTTCTTTAAAGAAGGCAAATATAACCTTATGTGAACCAAGCAAAATGATGAGGCTAAAGTCTAAAGCTACACCATAAAGAATTTAATTCCACTCTAAAATAAAGCAAAAAAAATTAAATTGTACAACCCTATAATTATGCAAAAAAATGCCTTATATAGATGTATTTTATTAAGAAAGCGTTTCTTAATAAAAATATCTTAATTGCATCAAATAATAATTTTGATTATCTTGTAGGGATTTTAGTTCAAACTGTGTATGATATTCGTAGCTCATTATGAAATAGGTTAAGTGAATCAATTAAAAACATTGATTGTTGCCCATAATTATCAGCCAGCTTCTTGCTCAACAATCATTATCTATTTTAGTATAAGTGAGACAAAATCCCTTTAATATGGTTTATTACATTTCAGATATAAAATAAGTGTTTACAACCTTACTTAAATCCACAAGGAGTAGGGTCATCTTAATTTAATTTATTTACTTTAAAATTCTAAATAGATCAAAGTTAGATCCTATAAACAAAGAGTTTATTTATGGATAGAATTATCTTGGAATGTCTTCTTAATCATAATATTATTGTTACTAACCTTGATTGTCATCATTTTGTGAGACTAAGATTATTATTTATCAAAGTACTAGTTGATTATGTAGTTTCTTGATTATTCTTTAAATGACAAACTTACAAAACTAAAGCTTTAAATATGATACAAATGGAATAGCTCTAGTTATAAAGTATAAATGTATTCTTAATATTGCATTATATTTAGATTTTAATTTAACCAGTAAAAACTAGATTACATGTGTGACTTTTCACGGTAACTCAACAAAATTAACATGAAGTATTTGTGCTTTGGTTATAAAATCCATACAAAAAACTAATTTTTCATTAAAATTTTATTTTGGGAATGTCAATGATAAAGAAAGTTGACTAAAAGAGAGTATTAATGATATTTGTTGTCAATGAAAATCTTGTTCATATTATTTGCTAGTTCTCTAGTCTCAATATTAATAGCTAATAGACCAAGTTATCAAATTTCTCAATATTAGTTTGTAATTAGGGCATTTGAATGGTAAAATTTCCTTCCCTTTCTAGACATTAAAAAAAAAAAGTTGGTGAGTTGTTAATCTGCACTGATCTAGATAATCTATAAAAAGGTAGCAATAAAATACAAAAGTACAAAATTGAACATAAGAACTTATAATTACACACTCAAAATTGTTAAATATGCTATTTTAAGAGCCAATAGAAAGATTTACTAAACTAGAGAATTTGAGCATTATGTGAACTATAATTGTTATAAAATGCCTTACAAAATAATTAATGTTAATTATTTTAAGTAGCCTAGTGTTACTAAAATTGGTAAGAGATGACAAATATAGACACACTTAAACTGTAATATCTTTAAATTTTAAAATTAAATGAAATTTGAAGTGAGCCATATTGATTTTAATTCCAACCATCAAAGGTGTTTACCATTCTAACGATAAGAAGACACATTGGAATAAGTAAAGCTTAAGAAATTATTAACCATTGAACTTTATTGTAGAGTGCCATAATTAATGTAAAAATGATAAGAAGATACATTGCAATACATTAATTACTCTATGATGCATAATTAAAATTTTGAATAAAAAAATTCTTCAAAAGTGAAGTTTCTTCATAATTTTCAAGATGGTTGAAATCCACCTTTGGGGCCTCTTTTTTCATCCCTCTAATCCTATCAGTTTGTGCTTTTTTGTGGGAGTCTATCATCGTATAATTTCATCTCTGAGTAAACTCTCTTTCGGATCAAAGTTAGGAGGAGAGTGGAATTGGAATTCAAGTACACACGATGATGAAGACAAACAAGAAAATTTGGATGATGAAATTTCATGAAGTGAACTTCATGCGGATGGCTTCCATGGGGACGTCCGAGAGGAGATCAAATTGAAATGCCTTAAAAGCCTATCCAAGAAAAAGATTTTATGATAGTAACCCACAACCAGATATTTAAATTTATGTATCTGCTTTGGGGTATTCATCTTCCAGTAGGGCAAGCCCTTATAGTTAATTACATCTTAAGTAGCCATAGCTACTTAATAAAACTCTCGATTAAAGCTATATTTTCATCCTCAGAATAGTTGAACTTATTGCATTCAAGTAAGAATTTTTTAATATCCTTTCTGAAGGGGTAAGGCAAGGGATACTCAAGAGTCGAAAAGTCCCCAAGAAAATCTCAAACCGTTCTATTATTATTATAGTCAATGTTTGCCACTACATGACATAAAATCATGCACGGGCCTGGAAGTGTGTTTTTATGTTGTGGCTTGAAGAACATTCTTAAAGTCTCCAAATGAAGTTCACCTATGTCAGATTCTTCAACAATCATCATATGAAATATTATTGATGATTTAGTTGAGGTTCATCCTTTTCTTTGTGTTTAATCATCTATTTAATAGTTTAGATGTTTATAGTTTGTTAACCATAATACCTCCTAACTATACAAATGAAAAAAAGACTTAAAGAGAAAAATCTTAGGTTGCTACCACATTTATGTAAGCCCTGCAAAATAAAGTTATCTCACCCTAAATAACATGTAAAGTAAATCTATGGTGACATCCTACCTTCTGTCCTCAACAATGTTACAAAAAAGAATTAGCATAAATATTTTTAATGAGTTGCTATTTATTTTAATTAAGACAACTTAATAAAAATGCTCATGGTTTTTCATCATCCCAGGATTGTAGATTACTTTATTCTACATAGTCAGAGTGGCAGTCAAACCAATTCGACCAAAGGATTCCTGCCAGCAACCATGTGTTGCGTCGTCTAGGAGACCTTTACAGACCCGGGTGGCGTGGTTAAAGTTGCATTTATTGATATTTTTTAATTATGATTTCATTTAAGTGTTAATATCCTCTTTTAGAATTTAGGATTTAAAAACTTTTAGGTTTCTTAAGACTTCTATTTCAATTAGATTTTTTGATTTTTGTGTTTTATTTTATTGTTTGAAATGACCTAGTCAAGATCCTATGGTTCCATCTTCCCAAGGACACTAGGTTTGCAGATTGATTAGTCACAAATAACTAGAAGTTACTTTGTTAGCAACCATTGGTTGCCACCTCCAAATTGCCTTCTCAAATTAAGTTGCATTTATTGTTGAAGTTTAAGTTTTAGTGATTTTTAGGGTGCATTTTATATTAGGTCTTTTATGTTCATTCGACATCTGAGTCTAAGTGATCCCTAACAGGCGTTAAGTGTGCTTTTGTTCTAAAAAAAGAACTCAAACACACTTTTAACTCCAGGATACCAAATTTTGAGTTGATATGTGAGATTGAACTAAATTTGGTTTAAGTTGATTAGGATTAACACGAGTTGGGTCGAGCTGATCTGGGATGAATTTTTAGCCAATTTGAGTTATCCCAAGTTGGGCTAGGTTATTTTAGATCTATTTTGGACTGGTTTGGGTTAACATGATATTTGATAGGATAGACCCAAGTTGTATTTGAGCTTATTAGATTAACCTATGTTTGGTAGGGTGGACATAGATTGGCTTAAGTTAACACAAATTTTGTTGGATTTTGTTTAAGTTGATTTGTATTAACACAGTGTTGACCTCACTTTTGGTTGAAGTTCAATTTTTCCTCTTTAGTAGCCTAAGGTCTAGCCATAGGACTTTCATATTGACTTTTCTTAGAAAACTAGACAAGGATTCACCATTAGAAATTTCAAACTCTTCTCTACTCAACTTGAAGTTCCACATATTGGTCTTAACCTCTAGCACTTAGTAGGTGGGGTCATTAACGGGGAAACTCAAGATGAGTCACCCTAAGGACTGCTGGAACATAAGGCTGACCTTGGGTGTTGGTCTAGGGCTAAGGCACTTACTTGCAATCACTTGTACTCACAATCACTCATTACCCTAAACCCAGAACTTCTAGGCTTTGGTCCCTTGATACTTTTGGGAGACTCCTGTAGGTGGTTCCCTAAACCCATTAGCCCTAGGCTAGGGTTTAGCTAAGACCACTACATAGAGGACCCAAAATGGGGTTTCCATTGATCCATGGCTTATTTATGGTGGTTGACAATCCAACTCTATCAAGATACCCAAATTACCCAAATACCCTTAGGACCCCAAATTTGGCCAAAATCTCCAAATCTAGCTAAAATACCCAAACTTGTTCAAAAATCATTTCAAACACCTCGAAAAAAT
>NW_018253974.1:7493-12934 GCF_001263595.1 Phalaenopsis equestris | reverse complement strand
GCCTTGGTAGGACCTCAATTTCATTTGATTTCAACCTAAGTCCAAAATTCCCAAATTTGTCCCAAATTGACCATGTCTCAAAATTTCACCAAATTAAGGGTCTTAACCATAAAATTTCCACTCCATCCCTTCTTGAGAAATCTTCAAAACACCTCCATTGATCATGTAGACAATTCAATTTTGACTTAGTAAATGGCTAGCCCAACCTAGATCCATGCCTAGCCCAACATGCCCAAATTGGCCAAATCTCAAAAATCACTCAAATTGACCTACCAATTAAACTCAAAATCACTTCAACCCTTCACCAAAAAATATTCATATCAATAATCTACACAATGTTCATCAATCAATTGGGTCATTTTACATGGCTAACCTAGCCCAAATTCAAACTTTCAACCCACATTGAACCTAAGCATTAAAGGAGACCTAACTACCCCAAAGTCACCAAATTAACTCCACCTCAGCCATTGCTTAGACCCTAAGACTGAGCCAAAACCCATCTAACCACCTAAACTAAGGCATGGACCAAAGGTCCCCTAAATTAATGGATTTAATTCCATTTTTCTTTAAGCTTAGAATATTTTTGCCAAAATTAAACTTCATTTCATTAAATTGCTGTGACATATTCCCTTGGGTTCTTTGAGCTCCTAGCTACCTCTCCCCTCGCCGGCTGGGCGGCCGGGGAGCCGGCGCTCATCCAAATCAAACTGTAGAGCTCCTCTGCCCTCCACATAAGCACCACAATGCACCCAAACTTGTGCCCTGAGAGCCACCCCATGCCATCTTTATAAACACAATGCCATCTTTATAAAACCTCACCTCCACGGCCATAGGAGGTGTGCTAAAAATTTTCTCAGAAAGAGCATATCAAATCACTCACAGAGCTTCCGTGAGACCTCCACAACCCATTTCAATCACTCCACTGCCTTGATTCCCCCTGTGTAACACTAATTTTGAGCTTGAAAATTAGGGCAGAAATAGGATATCTCTGAAAACTCCACCAAACTTCAATTGCTTGTGCCCACACCTTCACAACAGCAAGAGAAGACAAAGCCCCATCAAATTACCCTTTGAAATAGCCTCCACCATATCTCTAGACCAACACCTAAAATTGAGCTTGGTCGAATTCATACCTAGGCCTTACACCATAGCTAGAGGCTTAATCCCTAGCCTCCTTGGACCCCAACAAACGTGCCAGGATCATCTGGTTGAAGCTTCACTTCTCAGCGCAAAGGTATGAAACTTTTCCTTCTCTCGAGCCTATTTTAACTCTCCATTTGATTAAGCTTAATTTAATTGCATGATTACCGTATGGATATGTTCGTCTCACTTAGACGAGTCCATAAAATCAAACCCGAAGTAATTTGATTAAGTCTAAGCTGAGATCTTAGGGTTTTAGTGTGGACAGTCATGGGATCACTCTATCGGGGATGATGACGGGGAGCTGTCCGATTGCACGTGTATCGGATGGATGGAGGAGATCAAGCTGGACAGCTCTTCGGAACATAAACCGCGGGTCGAGTTAGCGTTGAGGTGGATGGCAGCGTCGAATGGGAGTGCGTCGCTCACTTAGACGAGTCCATAAAATCAAACCCGAAGTAATTTGAGCTGAGATCTTAGGGCTTTAGTGTGGACGGTCACGGGATCACTCTATCGGGGATGATGACGGTGAGTTGTCCGATCGCGCATGTATCAGATGGACAGAGGAAATCAAGTCGGACAGCACTTCAGAACATAACCCATGGGCCGAGTCAGCGCTGAGGTGGATGGCGGCGCCGAATGAGAGCGAGCCGCGTGGAGTTCAGAGCTGCCTAGGATCTACATGGCGTCACGCTGTTTAAATAGATAAATAAGGTTTTTTCCTATTTATTTAAATACCCCTAACTTCAAATATTTATATCATGGTGTTGAAAAATCACAAAAATAAAATAGAAATACCCTCTTGCTCAGTAAACAGAGGAGAACAATGTGGAAATAATTTGAAGTCCATTTGATGAATTTTTTTTTTAATTAATTAAATATTGATTTGAATGTTTTGATTCTACATGCATATTGGCACTTCACCATGGCTTGAAATTTTAACATGTTATATCCTCTACCAAGAGAAACATCCTCTGATGTTTCCAAAGTCATAGGAAGTCTCTAGACAGAGATCTATATTTTTCAAGTTTACACACATTATTTGTTTAAATTGATCATGAAAATTAGCATGTTGATTAAAAAATTCCAAGAAAATTTTGGAAGATTTATGATGACCAGGGAACCTTTAAGAAATTTTTTCATGAGTCAAGTCATTGAAAATGCACCTTATTTTCAATTTTCACAAATACTAAATCACTAAGATAATTATTTTGGAAAATATAAACATCAAAATGACTTGATTTTTGATCTTCACTATTCTCTAAGATCCAGAGAACTCTCCATAAAAATTTCAAAGCATTTTGAGTACATTTGATGGTTTAAATTGATTTTTCAAGTTAAATATCTTTTTCAAGTTAAAAAAATCAAAATATAACTCAAAAAAATTATAAAAGCTTGTTTTTGGAGTACTTTGTGATCAGAAAGATTTTATAAAAACAAAATGATATTTAAAATAAAAACTTCATTTTTAACCTATTTTTAAATATTTAAAATAAGTAAAAATTCATAAAAATCACAAAAAATAATAAAATTAATGGAAATATTCTAAATTGTTTCCTAAGCACTTAGGAACAATTGGAATATTTTTTCTAATTTTCTAAATAAAGAAACTGAATTTCGAAGCTTAAAAATAATTTTTAAAGGTTAAAAATGAGTTTTCAATAAAATATTCCAATAAATCAAATAAAATTCAAAGAAATATAAAATCTTCTCCTCTAAGTTCTCTTACATTAGGAGGACTTTTCAAAAATATAAAAGTTAATTTTCTGACCTTAGGAGGACTTTTCAAAAATATGAAAGTTATATTTCTCTCTATTTAAAATATTTTATGATTAATAAATACCCCAGAGATTAAAATAACTCTTAAAATTCAAACAAAATTTAAAAAATCATGAAATTTGGTCCAAAGGCTTCTCTAGTCCAAGCCTACCTCCAGTAAAAATTTCAAGGAATAAGGATTTACCTTGGTCAAGTCAGAAATTTTCTTTGAAAAATCCTACTTTTGCATAAAAATAAATATATAAAATAAATTAAATTTTGAAAAATCACATTTTCTCCTCTAATGTCTTAATTGACCCATGAATGAGGTAGGTTAAAAGTTTCAAAGTCTTTAGAGCCTTAGGGGAAAATGTGTAATTTTGGAAATTTAGCCTAAATTAACATTTGGTCTTAATTCAAGAAGGAAAATGGGTAACCTCTGATCTTAATCAATTTATTTGATGTTTGAAACACAAGGGGTTAATTAGTAGAAACTAACCTCACTTTCTTAATTAAAATGATAAGTTAATAGATTTCTAAATTAGTAAAATTTGGAAGTTTATTAAAAAAAATGAACCTAGGGCTTAGGGGTATGACTTTTGAAGTCAATAATTAATCAATTTAATATCCCTATTTTGATTTTCAAATAAAATTCAAATCACAAATCATTACCACGTAAAGCCTAACCTTTTTAAAACTAATTAAAAAGGTTTTAAGGTCTTAGTAGTGACTTAGGCTAAATCAAGTTTCATTTAAATAAGGATTAGAAAAGTAAATATCATTGAAAATTAGAACACATTTGAAACGCTACAAGCCCAATTAGGACCAAAATTTTGTTACGTTTTCCAATAACACCAACTTGCCTCTTTAAGGGTCTTCACCCACAAAATTTTCAAAATTAAATTATAGAAGATAATTACCTTACTCTTAAGGGCAATCGAGACATCAATGTTCATTGAGCATTAGGGTGTTTTATAGGATGAATTATTAAGCAACATGATAAGTTTAAAAGAACTTGAGATTTTTCACCAGGCAGCGAGAGAGTAGCATGGACCTGCTTCTTTTTCTAGATCTGTTGGATATCTTGAAGATCTACTAAACTTAATATGTTTTTCTTGACAAAAACATCCTTAATTAAACTCCTAAGGTCCCATAAAGATATGACATAGGATTAGAAAATCTACCAAAACCTTACTATTTGCCTCTATATAAATTGCCCTGACATGCATTTTAAGTTTCAGGTGGTGGAGCGAAAAGACTCGTCAGGCACGCTTTTACAGTTTTCAGCGTTGTCTTTCTTATACTTTTATGCTATACTTTTGTGCTTATACAAATTTGCATGGAAAACTAAAACTATTAGGATAGCCACGAAACCAAAACCAAAACCAAAATCAAACCTAAAATCAACCAAAATAAAATTCACCACCACAACATTCAAAATATAAAACAGCTCAAAATTTAATCACAAATATCGCATCAAACTACAATTACAACTAAATTAAGATGTCTATATCAAATGATTGTGAATCCCTCAAAGCAGGTAACTGAAGTTGAGTTTAGTAAATTTATTTGGACTAAGTGCATCTAATAGAAAATAGTGGTACCCGAACGAGGGAACCATATGGTCCTAACCATTGTTGCTCTAATAGACTTTAACATGCCCCATAACATTTAAAGAACTAAAACCATAGGGACATCTGATTTGACATCATAACTTAACAAACTAGAAAAATTAAACTTGCCACGATGATGAGTTTGGAACTATAGAAAACTCAAACTCGTCGCAGCAGGGAGCTTATAGTTAGCATGGCGAGCAGCACGACCATCTTCAACATCAAAACCTGTCTTCCTCAACTAAACCAATCTTTCTTCATTAGATATAAACAACAAAGTCATAGGACTTTGAGGTTGCTTTCTTATGCAACATAAATCCTCACTTTATCTTGAGGCCTTTGTATAACCCTGACAACCATATTATGCAAAATAAGCCCTAACTCGTCTTAGGATTCTGTGGTTGTCGTTTTTCATGACCTAAATCCGCACATCTTCTTCACATCTTCTAGGCTATTTGGGGGATAGTTTCACACGAATGTAAGCCCTAACTAATAAAATTGACAGGATGAAACACATAAATTTTTCTCCTCAAAATTGAAGCCCAACATTAGAATAGCTTGGAAAGCCACCGTGATTCTCCTCTGGATCCATGACATCCCTTAGTTCTTCCTTCTTTGGATTCTACAATAAAATGTTCTAAATTTGAACCAATCTCCTTTCACACCTCTACGTCTGCTCTCATTGAAGAGTCCTACCCTTTCAAATTCTTTGAAGATAATATTTCCTGATTTTTATCAAGAGTCTTTCTAGGTGACTTTGGTCATTTAATATGTAATTAACTATAGGGGCTTGCGCTTATAGGAAGCATGTCTAAACCCAGCTTAATATAAACCCTATTTAATCCTTTATATTAAATAGGGGAACTTTCGGCAAATATAAAGGTTTCGCAGACCAAACGGATGACATATATTCCTTAGTTTATCTGATCG
>NW_018253974.1:4487-7271 GCF_001263595.1 Phalaenopsis equestris | reverse complement strand
GATGTCTGATATTCCGTAGTTTATTTGATCGAGCCTCATCCTCAAGTCTTTTGTTTGTCCATTGGAATATATACAGGATTTGAGGTTCAATGCTCTTTCCTTTAAACTATAAAAATTATGGGGTCAGTTTGATTTCATATTTTTTAAAAGTAAACATATATGTAAATTAAAACGTCATTCTGAAGTGGGCGATGGAATTTTGATTCCGGTGACTAACAGCTTCTTATGGGCAACTCCTCCAACCAAAAATAGCACCGACACAAAGGGTGGGGTATCTGAATCAAATACTCTTAGCAAACATAATAAGTCTGATGTTAAAACTATGGAAATCTAACTTAACTAAACACAAATAAGCCCTTATAAACCAGAATTCCAAACTTCAGAGTTGCTACACATATTCATCTACAGTACTATCATCTTCGTAACATCTCTCATTGATTGGCAATGCACAAATAAGTTATAGAAATGACTGTGAGGAAATTCATCAGTTGAGTCTTCTTCAATCCAAACATTTTTCTTACACATTTGCACTATAGCTTCTTCCATAAGTGCAGCGTGATCAAATTGCTTTTTTAGGTCTCCAATCCAGATGGACAAACTAAACAAAAATACTGCTAATCAAATTATTAATCTTTTCATTTTCTACGCTGTCAGTGATCGGAGTCAAAATCTCGTCGCCCGCTTCGGAAGGACGTTGAAGTATGAAATCAAACTGACCCCATATTTTTTCATAGTTTAAAATGAAAGAGCACTGTACCTTAAATCCTGTATCTATCCCGAAGGATAAACACAAGACTTGATGATGAGACTCGATCAAATAAACTAAGGAAAATAAGATGTCCATTTGGTCTGTGAAACCTTTGTATTTGCCGACAAGTTCCCCTATTTAATATAAAGGATTAAATAGGGTTTATTTTAAGCTGGGTTCGGACATGCTTCCTATAAGGGAAAGCCCCTATAGTTAATTACATCTTAAATGACCAAATTCTCCTAATAAGACTCTCAATAAAAATCAGGAAATATTATCTTCAAGGTGTTTCAAAGGGTAGGACTTTTCAATGAAATCAGACGTAGATGTGTGAAAGGGGATTGGTTCAAATTTGGACCATTATATTGTAGAATCCAAAGGAGGAAAAACTAGGTGAAGAAGAACTAGGGGTTGTCATGGATCCAGAGGCGAACCTCAGTGACTTCCCAAGCTCTTTTACGGTTTGTCTTCAATTTCGGAGAGAATTATTTAAATGTTACATTCTGCCGATTTTATTAATTAGAGCTACATTTATGGGAGATGGTCGCACAAATGGCCTGGAAGATGTAGGGATTTAGGTTGTGATGAACGACATCCTTGAAATCCTAAAACGAGTTAAGAATTATATTGCACAACATGATTATGCAAAATCCTAAAAAAAAGTTGAGGATTTGTGTCGCACTAGGTAGACAACCTGGAAGATTGGTTTAGCTGGGGAAGATATGTTTTGCTGTTGAAGATGGTCGTGTTGCCCACCATGCTAGCTCCAAGCTCCTGTCGCGACGGGTTTGAGTTTTCTGGTGTGTCAATTTATAGTGTCAAATCAGGTGGCCCTATGGTTGAAGTTCTTTGAATTTTACAATGACATATTAAAGTTGATTAAAGCGACACCGGTTAGGATCCTACAGTTCCCTCGTTCCAGCACTACTATTTTCTATTGGATTCACTTAATCAAAATGAACTTACTAAACTAAACTTAATGAGTTCCATAATTTCATTTAGACCGCAAGTGAGAAACCTCGTTAGCAACCGTAGGTTACCTCCTTCGAGGGATTCCCAATCATCCAGTAGAGATGCCTTCATTTTGTTGAAGTTGTAGTTTTGTGTTTGTGATTAAATTTTGAGTTGTTTTATATTTTGAATGATGTAGGGGTGAATTTTATCTTCGTTGATTTTAGTTTTGGTTTTGGTTATGTGGCTATCCTGATAGTTTTAGTTTTCATGCAGGGTGAAATCCTTGTTTAGCATGCAAATTTGCAGGTGTAAAAGTACAATATGAGAAACACAAGATGAAAGTACAAGAATGACAATGCTGAAAACTGTAAAGGTGTACTTGGTGAGTCTTCTCGTTCCACCACCTGAAACATAAAATGCATGTCAAGGCAGTTTGTAAAGAGCAGGAAAATTAAAGTTTTGGTAGATTTCCTAACCCTTTGTCATTTCTTGTCGGGGACTTTAGAAGTTTAATTAAGGATGGTGTTGTCAAGAAAATATATTAAGTTTGGTAGATCTCCGAGGTATCCAACAGATCTAGAGAAAGAAGCAGGACCATGCTACTCTCTCGCTGCCTGGTGGAAAATTTCGATTTCTTTTAAATTGATTATGTTGCTTAATAAGTCATCTTGTAAATACCCTTATTACTCAGTGAACATTGATTTCTCAATTATCCCTAAGAATAGGTTAATTATCATTCATCATTCAATTTAAAGATTACGTGAGTGAATTCCCTTAAAGGGGAAGTTAGTGTAATTTGAACACTTAGCTAAATTTTTAATCCTAATTAGGCTTAGTGGTGTTTCAAGGGTGCTTGATTATGTTATGTTTATTTCTCTAATCCTTGTTTAATCAATTTTTTATTTAGCATGAGTCACCACTAAGCCCTTAAGACCTAGGTGAGTGTCTTAATTAGTTTTGAAAAGGTTAAGCTTTAAGTGGTCAAGATTCATGATTTGGATTCTATTTGGAAATTAAAATAGGGGTATTAAATTGATTAATTATTGGCTTCAAAAGTCATACCCCTAAGTCCAGGATCATTT
>NW_018253974.1:0-4220 GCF_001263595.1 Phalaenopsis equestris | reverse complement strand
TTTTATCCTACCTCATTCATGGGTCAATTAAGACATCAGAGGAGAAAATGTGATTTTTCAGAATTTAAATTTATTTATATAATTATTTTTATGCAAAAATAGCATTTTTCAAAGAAAATTCCTAACTTGACCAAGGTAAATTCTAATCCGTTTAATGGAGGTAGACCTAGACCAGAGAAACCTTCAGATCAAATTTCATAATTTTTTGAATTCACTATGATTTACTAGAATTATTTTAAGTTCTCGACTACTTAATAAAAATAAAATATTTTAAATTGTGAAAATTAAGTTTTGTCTTTCTGAAAATCTCTCTGAGGTTAGAGAACTCAGAGGAGCAAATTTCATATTTTTATGATTTTTTTATTTATTGAAATTTTTTTAGTGAAAACTCATTTTTAGCTTTTTAAAAAAAATTATTTTTAGGCTTTAAAATTCAATATCTTTATTTAGAAAATCAGGAAATGTATTTCAATTGTTCCTAAGTGATTAGGAAGCAATTTAGAACATTTCTATGAGTTTTATTATTTTTGTGATTTTTATGAATTTTTAATTATTTAAATATTTAAAATAGGCTAAAAATCATGTTTTTATTTTAAATATGATTTTATTCTTAGGAAATACTCCTGATCACAGAGAACTCAAAAAACTAAATTTCATAATTTTTTGAGTTATATTTTAATTTTTAGAAATCATTTAAATGACAAAAGTGGTATTTATCTTTAAAAATCAACTTAAGTTGTCAAATGAACTCAAAATATTTTAAAATTTTTATGATGAGTTCTCTGGATCATAAATCATAGTGAATATAAAAAATCAAATCATTTAAATTTTTATTTTTTCCAAAATTAATTATCTTATTGATTTAGTGTTTGTAAAAATTAAGTGCATTGTAAGTGACTTGACCCATGAAATTTTTTCCAAAAGCAAGCTTATCTAGTCATGGTGGACCTTCCAAAATTTTCTTAAAATTTTCTAATTAATATGATAATTTCCAATATTATTTTTACGAAATAATGTGCAAAAACTTGAAAAATATGGATCACTGTATAGGAACCTCCTCTAAATTTGGAAAAATCAGAGGATGTTTCTCTTGACAGAGGCTACAACATGCCAAAATTTTAAGCCAAGGTAATGTGTCAATATGCATGGAGAATCAAATGATTCCAAATAGTGTTTAATTAATTAAATTTATTTTGTGCATCAAATGGACTTAAAGTTTATTCCACATTGTTTTCCTCATTTAACTGAGCAAAAAAGTATTTTTATTTTATTTTTGTGATTTTTCTACACAAAGTTATGTATTTTTGAAGTTTTAGGGATTAAATAAAAAAGAAAATGCCCCTATTTTCCTATTTAAACGCCCCTATTTTCCTACTTATCCATGTCAACCTCGTACGGGTTGAATAGGTCACGTGTCCCTGTGTGATTGGCGCCGCCAGGAAGCTCATTCCGCAGATCATTTCCCGCCCCATTGGACCGCGGTCTGTCCGACGCGATCAGGGCCACCCAATCAATACACGCTCTGGACCGCGGTTTGTCCGACACGATAAGGGCCATCCGATCAATACACGCTCGATCTAACGGTCACGGGTCATCGTCCCAAATGAACTGGACCCGAAAACCATCCATTTTAAAATGTTAATATCTCACTTGATTCTTAACAAAATTGAGTGAATTTTTTTTTAATAAATGCTTGTATTGACTAGCAGAACACATCCATACGAATGATGAACCATTAAATTGACTTTATATTCATGAATAATTAAAAGAAGCTCAGTTTAAAGTTAACTTTGAATACCTTGGTCCAAGAGGGGTAGCCTCGATTGGATGCTTGTAGAAGCTTTAAGTGGGTGAGAGAAGCCTAGGGATGGAGCATCTGGTCGTGGTGAAATGCATAGACCCAAATTTGATCAAGGCCAATTTGGGGGTTTGGTCGAAGACCACCTTAGGGTGGTCAGATGATGGGACTTTTATGGGGGATCTTATTCTCTTGATGTTGGGATGGTGTGGGTACAATTTATTTGAATTTAGTGGCGGTTTGGAGGATGTCCTGTTTCGGCGTTGGCCTTGAAATTGAGATCCAAAATTGAACTCAAGCAATGGATTTGAGTGGCTAAGGAAGGTTTGGTTAAGCTCAAGAGATCTCCAGGAAGCTCTTGAAGAAGTTTTACAGAGTCACCCCAAAGAATTTCAAGCTTTCTCTCTTTTGCCATGGATGGGGCTTTTAAATAAAATGGCCTAGGTTTGCTGCTAGGGTCAATTGAGAGGTGCATTTGGTTGCTTATGTGGAGAGCAGAGAAGCTCCAATGAGCAGCTGGACTGAGTTGGCATTAGGGTTTGAATTGGGTGAAAATCCCTTGTCTTGGCCATGATTATGGCCATTTCCCAGCCACCAAGGTGGCTGGCTGGCTAGGCATTGGTCACCTCTTGGCTCAAGGAAGTCAAGGGTGGCTAATGATGCTTATCTCCCAAGGGTAAGTGATGATGTTGGAGATATTTCAAGTTAGGTCCAAAAATGGGTAAAATCCCTTAATTTGGGGATCCATTTGTCCATAGCTTATCATGGTGTTTTTAGGAGGGTTTAGCCTGGTCTTTAGGAAGGTTTTGGTGGCTATAAAATCATTTCCTTGGTGGCTTAGACATGGTTAAGTCAATTTTTGGTGAAAGGGTTCAAGTGAGTGCAAATGACCAAAACTTGGGTTTGGGCTAGATTATCCAAGTCCATTGACCTAATTAATTGATAAAAATTATGTAGATAATTGTTATGAAGATTTTTGCTGAAGGGTTGAAGTGATTTTGAGTTCAATTGGTAGGTCAATTTGAAGGATTTTTGAAATTTGGTCAATTTGGGCATGTTGGGTTAGACATGGGTCTAGGTTGAGTTAGCCTTGGAATAAGTCCAAATTGATTATTGAAAAAGGTCAATAGGAACCTCATGAAGAGTTTTAAACATAAATTGTGTGCCAATTTTTGGATTAAGGCAATCAATCTGGTGAATTTTGGGGACTTAGCCAATTTGGGGCTAAATTTGGGCTTTTGAACTTAGGTTGAAATCAAATGAAGTTGAGGTGTCACAAAGGCTAATTGAAGGTTAATTTTGATGTATACAGATGTCATGAAGATATTTCAACACAAATTGTGGCCAATTGAGTGAGCTATGGGTTTAATTTTGTGAGATTTGGTCATATGGTCAAAATTGGGGTTTTGATCTAAATCAAAATTGGGCTCAAATTATGGTCCAATTAAGCTTGTATTTGGTATACATTGGTCATATCAAGATTGAATTTGAGTTTAGGATTGAAATTGGGGTCAATTAAGATCAAATTGATGAACATTTGAGTTGAATTTGGGGAAATTTGGGCTCTTAAAGACAAATTTGGGGGTTTTGGTTAAAGATGGTCAAATTGAAAAAATTGGGTCATTTGGTAGTTGAGAAAAATGAAATTGGGAATATTTAGGTTTTATTGAGATTTTCTGGGAATTTTTGGAATTTTGGGCTATGGAGGGGTATTTTGGTAATTTGGCCAATTTGGGGATTTTGGGTAGTTTGGGTGTTTTCAAGGTGTTTCAAATGACTTTTAATCAAGTTGGGTATTTTTTATAGATTTTGATATTTTTGCCAAATTTGGGGTCCCAAGGGTATCTAGGTAATTTGGGGGGAATTTAGGGGCTAAAGGGTAGATTGGGTATCTTGGAAGAGTTGGAGTGCCAACCACCATCAATAAGCCATGGACCAATGGAAAACTCATTTTGGGTCCTCTATGTAGTGGTCTTAGCTAAACCCTAGCCCAGGGCTAACGGGTTTAGGGAACCACCTACAGGAGTCTCCTAAAAGTATCGAGGGACCAAAGCCTAGAAGTTCTTGGTTTAGGGTAGCGAGTGATTGTGAATGCAAGTGATTGCAAGTGAGTGTCTTAGCCATAGACCAACACCCAGGGTCAACCCTAAGGTCCAGCAGTCCTAAGGGTGACTTAAGTCACCAGACCCGAAAATATGTGTAGGGTCATGTATGTGATTTGTTTATGCTGGGGAATTAGCAGGTGAGTGTTTGATTAAGTCAAGAAGTGGGGGCTCTCGCTGGGGATTGGAGAGTGGACTTTGAGTTATAAAATTTTAGAGTGCTCTAGAGGATGTGAACTATAATGCAAGTGCTGACCCCGAGTTGTGAATTGAAATTTAGGTATGAATTCAAAAAGAGAGAGAGAGTCAGGATGTAAGGA
>NW_018253973.1:10407-11680 GCF_001263595.1 Phalaenopsis equestris | reverse complement strand
ATATTTGACATGTTTGTTGGTTGAGTTCCATATCACATGTTTGCTGAAAGTGCTTGAGGCCCTGATATAATACCTTGACAATAGTTTTAGAAGCATTGGAAAAAGTTATGAGATCATCTGCATAGGCCAAGTGACTGATGGTAGTATTAGATTTATGGTGATAAGCCAAGTGAGGAGAGTTAGGAAACATATTTTTTAGCAGCCTTAAAAAAATCAAGAGTTAAAATAAAGATTGTAGGAGATAAAGGGTCACCTTGTTTAATTCCCCAAGTAGCACTGAAGAAGCCATGACTTTTGCAATTAATTAAAGCTAAATGAGCATTGCATTTTAGCCATCTCTCAATTAATTTAAGAAAGTTTGCTTGAAATCCCATAGCAGAAAAAGTATCCAATATGAAATCCCACTTGATTGTATCATAAGCCTTCTTGATATCCAACTTAAAGATGACTTTGTTCCCTCTACAGTTCCTGTCCGAATCCAGCAAAAGCTTCTGGGCCAGTAATACACCTAAAATATATAGTGTTTTTATACACATTTTTAAACCTATTTTTGAGATTTTGCACTTTAATGAAAGGTATTTCAATGTTTTTCTTTTAGGTACAATCAAATGGATGAAAAATGCTAAAATGAGTGAAAAATGGGCAAATTTGGAGCAAAAATGAAGAAAGGTGCAAAAATGAACTTGGGCGCCTAAGCGCTCAGGATCAACACCTAAGCGCCAGGTACCCTGCGCTTAAGCTCGAAAAGTATTTATGAGATGAATTATTTAGTTTAAACAGATTTTTGAAGAGGTGTTTAAAGCAACCCTTGGCAAAAATGTGGGAAATGACACATGGACAAGAAAATTTATTCAATTGGCTTTGGAGGAGGCAACTTCTAGAAGATTATTGAATGGATACAGCTTTTTGAAGAGACACCAAAGCACCCCTTGGATTTTCATGAGAAAAGACTTAGATTTTCCAAGAGAGAGGCTAGCAAACCACAAATTTATAGCCATCAGCCATCTAAGTTGTTGTCGTCACCGCCCATCGCCACCGCTGCCGCCGACCACTTTTTTTTTTTTTTTTTTTTTGCTGTTTTGTTTGTATTGTGAGTGAAGGAAGAGAATTCAAAGGAACTACAAGACATTTGGTGGAGAGGATTTGAGATAAGTGTTTATCTTTGTGATTACACTTGGTTTTAATTTAAATTTCTTGTTTGTGCGCATGATCTCTACTTTTAAACTCATGTGTGGTTGTGTTTTCTCCATGGATTATGAGTAATTTTCTTTAC
>NW_018253973.1:847-8285 GCF_001263595.1 Phalaenopsis equestris | reverse complement strand
CGGGTGGTAATAATCAACAATGGGGGAACAATCAAGTAAACCCATTGGAAAACTGGAACAATTAAAAGAATAATAATTATAGATATACTTATCCCCTAGGTTTTAATAGTAATCCACAATTTAAAGAGAAGAAGTTATCTGTAGAAGAAGTTGTGTTACAAATGGGAAATCAGTTACAAAGTCAAGAAGGTACAATTAGAAATATTGAGAATCAACTTGGACAAATCGCAAATTTATTAAGTAATAGATCCCAAGGAATACTTCCTAGTAATACTAAAAAAAATATGAAAGATCAGAATAAAGAGCAAGTCAAAGCCATTGAACTTAGAAGCAGAAAAGAGTTGGAATGTAGGGTTCAAAAAGAAACTAAAGTAGAGAGAGAAGAAATTGAAGAATTAAAAGAGGACGCTCCAAAAGATTTTGAAAGACCTACTTCTTCGTTGAAAATTGATTTGAAAAAACCACCACCTATATTTCCTCAAAGACTTCATCAACAGAAGTTGGATAAGTATAGAAGCTTACAATTAATATTCCATTTGTTGAAGCCTTAGAAAAAATGCCAAGCTTTGTAAAGTTTATGAAGGATATTCTCAACATGAAAAGAAAGTTTAAAGATAATGATACTGTTGCACTTATGAAGGAATGCATTGCTATAATTTAGAAAAAGTTTCCTGAAAAGCTTAAAGATCCTGGTAGCTTTACAATTCCATGTGCGATAGGAGACAGATTTTATGGGAAAGCTTAATGTGATTTTGGTGCAAGCATTAACCTTATGTCATTATCAATAGTTAAAAGATTGGGAATAGGAGAAATAATCCATACTACTGTAACTCTACAATTAGCATATCGATCGATAACATACCCTAAAAGAGTTATAGAAGATGTCCTAGTGAAAGTGGATCAATTTATCTTTCCTGTTGATTTCGTTGTGCTAGATATGGAGGAAGATAAGAAAATACCTATCATTTTGAGGAGACCTTTCTTAGCCATAGGAAGAGCAATGACAAATGTGCAAAAAGGAGAATTAATTATGCGTGTCAATGATCAAACGGTTACATTTAATATTTTTAAATCAATGAAATACCCTGCAAAAGGTAAAGATAATGAATGTTATAGAATGGATGTTATAAGATACTTAAGTGAATGTCATTTCAAAACAACTTAAGAAGAAAAATCTGAATTTAAATAGTTGGAACACAAAAAAGAGGAGGAATTAGATCAATATGAAGATTTATATAAGGAAGTATCAAGTTATGTTTGAGAAAGTTTTGAAGTTTTGGACACAAAAGTAAATGATACAACTTTTTGTCCATCAATTGAAAAAGCTCCTGAGCTTGAGTTGAAGTTGCTTCCTAAGCATTTGAAATATGCCTTTTAGGTAATTCCTCTACATTACCTGTTATAATGTTCTCAAATTTAACTATAGAGGAAGAAGAGAGATTGATTAACACTTTAAAGAGTTATAAGAGAGCCTTTAGATGGACAATTGCTGATATAAAAAAAATCAGTCCTTCAATTTGTCTACATAGAATTCCTATGGAAGAGAACTGCAAATGCAGGGCTGATCCTCAAAGAAGATTGAATCCTATTATAAAAGAAGTTATTAATAAAGAAATTGTAAAGTGGTTAGATGCTGGAATTATTTATCCTATTTCATATAGTGCAAGGGTTAGTCTAATTCACTGTGTTCCTAAGAGAGGGGGAGTGACTGTGAGTTTGAATGAACATAATGAGTTAATACCAACAAGACAAGTCATAGGATAGCGAATATGCATTGATTATAGAAAATTAAATCCCACCACTAAGAAAAATCATTTTCCTCTACCCTTTCTAAATCAAATGTTGGATAGACTAGCTGGCATAAATAGTTTTATTTTGTGGATGGATATACTAGTTATTACCAAATACAAATAGCTCTTGAGGATTAAGAGAAAACAACTTTTTCTTATGGTACATTTGCTTTTAGAAGAATGCCCTTTGGTTTATGTAATGCACCTGTACATTTGAAAGATGCATGATGGAAATTTTTTGTGATTTACTTGAGAAAAGGATTGAAGTTCTTATGGTTGATTTTTCAATGTTTGGAACTTCATTTGAATCATGTTTAGAACATTTATTAAAAGTTCTTAAGCGCTATGAAGAAACAAGTCCTTAATTTGGAAAAATGTCAATTTATGGTAGCATGAGGAATAGTTTTGGGACATCAAATTTCAGAAAATAGCATAGACGTAGACCCTTTAAAAATTGAAGTGAATGTACCCTTTAAAAATGGAAGTGAATGTTAATTTACCTCACCAAACAAGTGTGAAGGAAATTAGGAGTTTTTTAGGACATGGTGGATTCTATAGACGTCAAGTGTAAAGGAAATTAGGAGTTTTTTAGGACATGGTGGATTTTATAGACGTTATATTAAATATTTTTCAAAAATTGCTAAGCATTTATGCCATTTACTTGAAAAAGATTTCATTTTTAATTTTGATAAAAAGTTTTGAAAAAGATTTAATTTTTAATTTTGATAAAGAGTTCCTAAAAAAATTTGAATTATTAAAAAAAAATTTGTCATCGCTTCAATTATTCTTTCACCAGATTGGGAAAAACCTTTTGAATTAATGTGTGATGCTAGTGATTATGCTATTGGAGCTATTTTAGGACAAAGCATGATAAGATTTTCAAAGTTATCTACTATGCTAGTAGAACTCTTAATGAAGCTCAAATTAATTATACCACAACTAAGAAAGAGTTATTAGCTATAATATATGCTTTTGATAAATTTAGATCATACTTAATTGGAACTAATTGTTTAGTGCATACAGATCATTCTACTATTAAGTATTCAATGAAAAAGAAGGATCAAAAACCAAGATTGATTAGATGGGTTCTTCTTTTGCAAGAATTTGACTTTAAAATAGTAGATAGGAAGGGAGTTGAGAATCAAATTGCTGATCATTTTTCCAGGCTTGAATTGGAAAAACCACTGAATTTTGAAAAAAAATTAATGACATTTTCTGGAACATTTTTCGGATGAGGAGTTGTTTAATGTTAATGAGTGGCATGTTCCATGGTATGCCGACATTATGAATTTCATTATTAGTGATATTATACCCTATGGAATGACCTACCAATAAAATTGGAAATTTTTATTTGAAGCTAAAACTTATTTTTTGAATGACCCATTTTTATATAAACAAGGAAAGGATATTATAAATCAAAGATGTGTGCCTTTAGAAGAAACTTATGAAATTATCCAAAAATGCCATAATTCTGATTTTGGGGGACATTTTGGTGTTGATAAAACATCATGCAAAATTTTATAATCTGGATTTTATTAGCTTACAATATTTAGAGCTATTAACACTTATATCAAAACTTGTGATCAATGTCAACAAGCAGGCAATATTTCTAGGAGGAATGAGATACCCCTCAATTATATGTTGGAAGTTGAGATATTTGATTTTTGGGGATTAGATTTCATGGGACCATTTATACCATATTTTAGAAATTTATATATATTGTTTGCATTAGACTATGTATCTAAATGGATAGAAGTTGTTGTTTTACCTCAATGTGATGCTCAAAGTGTTCAAAGTTTTTAAGAACAAACATATTTTGTAGATTTGAGATCAGAAGAGTAATCATAACTGATGGGGGAATTCATTTCGTAGAAGTTATCAAAGAGATATCATATTAACCATAAAATTGCTACTCCTTATCATCTTCACACAAGTGGTTTGGCTGAATTATCCAATCATGAAATTAAAAGAATATTAGAAAAATCTATAAATCCAACTAAAATGAATTGGTCAGCTAAACTTGACTATGATTTGTAGGCTTATAGGACTTCATACATAACTCCTATAGGAATGTCCCCATACAGACTAATATTTAGGAAAGCGTGTCACTTACCAATTGAGCTTGAGCATAAAGCAAATTGGGCTACTAAGGAATTTAATTAAAATTTGAATGATGCTGGTGAGAAAAAGGTTATTGCAATTAAATGAGCTTGAAGAGATAAGAGATAAGAGAGCTTGAAGAGATAAGAAATGAATCTTATGAAAGTGCTAAGGTTTACAAAGAAAAGATTAAAATGTGGCATGATCAGAGGATTCTTATAAAAAATTTTAGCCAAGGCAACAAGTTTTGCTTTACAATGCAAGGTTAAGATTATTTCTAAGCAAATTTAAGTCTAGATGGATGGGCCCATTCGCTGTGATAAAAGTTTATCCATATGGAGCTGTGGATATTAAATATCCTAAAATTGATAAAGTAATCAAAGTGAATGGTCAGGAATGGTCACAGGCTGGAATCCTACTTTATAGCTGACAAAATTAAGTTAAATGATTTTCTAATGTTGGGTCAACCAGAATAAGCACTAGTTACGTTGGGCTGATGATGTTAAAACAAGCGCTCTGTGGGAGGCACCCCATAATTATCCATGTGGTTGTTTTTATTTTTATGTTATTGTATGTGATTTTAAAAATTCTGGTAGTATTTGATCATATAATGAGTTAGTGATTATTATAAGACCTTAAAAGATAACTTAGACATGTAGAATGAATGTTTGGACATTAAGTTGACCTATGTTAAATTGAGCACTGCAGCTTAAGTGTCAAGATCCGACGCTTAATCACGGTAGTCTAAAAACTTGTACTAAATTCAGTTTCTAGAAGTTTAACCATGAATTGGTTAGCTTGAACGTGGGAGATAGTGTTAGGACGTGCCTAGAAGTTATAGGAAGAGTTTAGAGCCTAAAAATAGATGGGTGTGAGTAGAAATCTCACCACACCTCCATTTAACCTAAAATCCTAAGTAAAAAAGAGAGAGTTTTGAAAAATGTCATCTTGGGAGAGTGATTTAAAAAAGAAGGAGCAAGTAATGAGAAAGAATTTTATTAGTCAGAGTGTGCAAGAGATGTATAATGGTTTTCTTACCGTTAATATCGAAGGGATAGCAGAGAAAATCACTAAAATTGAGGCTAATGTGGCTTCAATTGAAGCAAAAGTGATGAAAGTTAACGCGCACCTGGATCGTATAGGATGGCAAGTTAAGATGCTGCTTAGCCATACCAGTTTTATAGAAGAAGCGAACAAGGCAATGTATCTGAAGAACAAGTGGATTGAAGAAGATTCAACTAGAGTTATTAATCATCATCCGTTTCAGATATACATTCCAAATGCTGACGGAGAGACTAAGGATAGGGTAGAATTTATTCCATTAACTAGGGAATGGAATTAAGTTCGTTATTTAGAGTTTATGTGTTTAGTTTTTGTTTATTATATTTTTGTTTAGTGTTTGTTTAATGTTAAGTGTGTTCAATATGTTTTAGTGTTTTGGTTGTTTAGTATTTATGTTAGAAATTTTCTCATCCGAGACTATTTTGATCAAAAATCTATGTATTTGAAAAAAATTGTAATTGCTCTTAGATGAATATAAGTGTTTTGTTTGTGTGAAATTTTGCATTATTGTATGCTGAATCAAATTAGTTTAAATTGGTGAATCTTGAGTAAAAGAAGAGATAAGAGGGAAGGAAATAGTTATTACAGTGTTTTGAGACCATATAGGCTTGGTTGACTTAGGCTAGGAGTGCATATTACTTACATAAAAAAAGTCAAAATTTGTGCATTGGCACCTAAGCACTAAGACCCGTGCTTAAGTGCTGCCTAAACCGAGAGACAGATGCCTAAGCGTCAAACCATTCACATTTAAGTGCCGGTTCACGAAAACTTAATTAAATGCTTAAAAATGAATTTTCCTAATTTTCGTAAGTTAAAAATGAATTTTTAAAATCTTAAAAATGAATTTTCTTTATTTTCTCACTAAAAATTATTATAATCAATAAATTAAAAAATGTCATCTTGGGAGAGTGATTTAAAAAAGAAAGAGCAAGTAATGAGAAAGAATTTTATTAGTCGGAGTGTGAAAGAGATGTATAATGGGTTTCTTACCGTTAGTATCGAAGGGATAGCAGAGAAAATCACTAAAATTGAGTCTAATGTGGCTTCAATTGAAGCAAAAGTGATGAAAGTTAACGCACAGCTGGATCGTATAGGATGGCAAGTTAAGATGCAGCTTAGCCATACCAGTTTTATAGAAGAAGCGAACAGGGCAATGTATCTGAAGAACAAGTGGATTGAAGAAGATTCAACTAGAGTTATTAATCATCATCCGTTTCAGATACACATTCTAAATGCTGACGGAGAGACTAAAGATAGGCTAGAATTTATTCCATCAACTAGGGAATGGAATTAAGTTTGTTATTTAGAGTTTATGTGTTTAGTTTTTGTTTATTATATTTTTGTTTAGTGTTTGTTTAATGTTAAGTGTGTTCAATATGTTTTAGTGTTTTGGTTGTTTAGTATTTATGTTAGAAATTTTCTCATCCGAGACTATTGGATCAAAACTCTATGTATTTGAAAAAAATTGTAATTGCTCTTAGATGAATATAAGTGTTTTGTTTGTGTGAAATTTTGCATTATTGTATGCTGAATCAAATTAGTTTAAATTGGTGAACCTTGAGTAAAAGAAGAGATAAGAGGGAAGGAAATAGTTATTACAGTGTTTTGAGACCATATAAGCTTGGTTGACTTAGGCTAGGAGTGCATATTACTTAAATAAAAAAAATCAAAATTTGTGCATTGGCGCCTAAGCACTAAGACCCGTGCTTAAGTGCTGCCTAAACCGAGAGAGATGCCTAAGCGTCGAACCATTCATGTTTAAGTGCCGGTTCACGAAAACTTAATTAAATGCTTAAAAATGAATTTTCCTAATTTTTGTAAGTTAAAAATGAATTTTTAAATGCTTAAAAATGAATTTTCTTTATTTTCTCACTAAAAATTATTATAATAAATAAATTATGATTCTCTGAGTTTTCTTAACTCAAAGAAGTCTAATAAAAATATAAAAAGAATTTTTGTAATTAAAACACTATTTTTTATTTTAAATAAATCATGAAAATTGATCTAAACTAAAATAATAATAATAGGAATGTAATTCAAAAAATCATGAAATTTTACCTAAATATTTCTACCTAAGGAATCTTATGATAATTTTCTCAAAAATAAAAACTTTATTTTAAGAAGTTAAATAAATCACCTTTTAAAAATTTCATTTTTTGGATTTAAATAATTATCTAAATTAAATTAAATTTTGAGAGGTCCACATATCCCCCTCTAACATTTTAATTACCTCATGGATATAATACTCTAAACCCTCAAAATCATTTGAGTTATGTTTAAAGAGTTATGAGGTGATGTGCCCCAAGAGTAAAGTCATAATTTTAAGACTTTGGTGCCTTAATAAAAAACTTAGTATTATCAAAGGGTAAATGGGTAATTTTGATCTTAATGAACATGTTTGGATGATTGAAATACAATGGGACAAAAATGTAGAAACCCATTTAACACCCTTGCACAACATCAACTAAAAGCATAATTCTCCTAAT
>NW_018253973.1:0-505 GCF_001263595.1 Phalaenopsis equestris | reverse complement strand
AACCTACGGTTGCTAACGAGACTTCCCACAGTCTAAATGAAAGTATGGAATTCATTAAGTTGAGTTTAGTAACTTCATTTGGACTAAGTGAATCCGATAGAAAATAGTTGTACCGGAATGAGGGAACCGTAGGATCCTAACCAGTGTCGCTCTAATCAATTTTAACATGCACCATAGCATTTAAATAACCATAAACATAGGGACATTTGATTTGACATCATAACATGACACACTAGAAAACTTAAAATTGTCATGGCAAGGAGCTTGGAGCTAGCATGGTGGGCAGCACAACCATCTGCAATAGCAAAACCTGTCTACATCAGCTAAACCATTCTTCCCTTATAATTAAATAAAAAACCATAGATTTTGAGGTTGTTTTCTTATGCAACATAAATCCTGAACCTTTTCTTTAAGCTTTGGTATAACTCTGTTGTATAATATAAGCCCTAACTCTTAGGATCTCAAGGTTATTGTTCATCACGACCTAAACCCTCACATCTTTCAG
>NW_018253972.1:0-940 GCF_001263595.1 Phalaenopsis equestris | reverse complement strand
GGAAAGACTTCGGGCCCTACTTTTCCAGGTCTTTCGATACAAGTTTTGGGAACTGATACAATCTCCTTTTCGGTGTTTTAGATGGATCAGTGTCTCCTATCTCTCACCCCATTTTTGTTCTTTTTTCCTTGCTTCTTGGTTCGGGTTTTTCGATGCTTATGTCCGATGCATAAGTGTCCATGTATAGCCTTTTGCTATACGTGAAACCATCAAACAAGGTCGCAAGTAGTCATTTTGGGGCGTAAGGTGATAAAGGCACACCGAAGATAGAGCTGAAAGTTGCCCTATCCTATAACATCAAGATCCAGGTATTTGATGAGCAATAAGATATGGTATCCTTCACCGACATAAGTCTAGTAGTAGTCGGCTCGAACCTCCTCAGGTTGTTGGCGGTCCTATGTCTGACAGCGTAATCGACTCGTGGACAACAAAAATTTCTAAAAAAAAAAGATAAGTTTTGATAAACCATTTTCAAACAAAAACATACTTTTCTACGAAACAAAAATTAATAACTCTTCTTTGCGTGTTTAAAATTTGTGTGCATGTTTAAAATATAAATTGTACTTTAAAGCTGGTTGTCCACCTGTTTAGGCTGGGAAATAGCCCTCTAAGTGAGGTTCAAGACATACTTCTAGACGAGTGGCGGGTTCTATATATTCGGGTGACCGAGTAACCTTCGTGGACCCTCGAGAATAAATATAGCTGAGCCTAGTCCCATACGAGTGCTTGCGGTCCCCCCTCATCTGAATCTTCTTTTTGTTTTATCGAAGTTTTGGGATGGGCACTCGTGTAACTTTTCCTTTCTTTTAGAATTTCCCAAGGAGTTTTGAGGATTTTCTTTTACTTGAGTCTTTTTTGTTGATTTTCTCGAGTTTCTCGGCTTTTCCTCGGGTTTACTGGACGATGTTTCTTTCAGAATTTGCTTTTTGAGATGCATTTA
>NW_018253971.1:0-2433 GCF_001263595.1 Phalaenopsis equestris | reverse complement strand
ATTATTAATTGACTATTAGATTCTAGTAAGAGTGCATTTATTCATTAGTTGATAAATGTCAAGTGACTTGTAAGAAAATAATGTCTGTTATGAAGAATAAAATAGAGCATATATGAGTGTTTGTATGTGCATGCAAAAAAGGGAAGTTCACCTCCTTGTAATTCAAGTAGAGGATGCCTATAGGCCTGCACACGTAAATATTATCCTGTCACTCCACATAATTGTGATGTTTTGATCGTTAATTGCTATGTCGATGGGAGAATTCAAGCAGGGGCGAGAAGACACATTTTTCACCTTTGACAATTGTGTATATTAGATAACAAATCACTTTGCCGAAGGATAATATTGGTCAGGAGTGTGTTAGATTATGTTTGACGGTGCTCTTGAGATAGATGTGAATGTTAATAGTATAAACTAGAAGTATTGTTAAAGATTAAACATTGAAAAGTAAAGTTAAAGCTAATGCATCTAGAAGTTTGAGTTATTTCCATTAGCTAAATATCATGGAAATATACATTAGATTATTATAAGATTTTATGTAGTGAAATATAAAAGATCAATATTAAATTAATTTTTTTCTTGTAGTTTGGAAGTGTGATTATTCTACTGGGTTATCTTAAATAGCTCACTATATTGCTTTAATATTTTTCAAGTTTTTTTTGTTTAAGATGAATATTAGATAAGATAATGTTTAGAAAGAACGAGGACATTAACCTGAAAGATAACTTTCTATTTGGTAAATTTAATTATTTTTTTGTTAGTGGCTCTTTCAATTAATATTTGGATAAAAACTTGGTAGATATAGCAGAAAATGAATGTAGAAAATTTAATTTCATTGTCCAACATTTGTTCCTGCCTTGGTTAATTTCAACCCCCGGGACGGGTTGTGACATGTGAAATCATTAACTTTTTACTCTCAATCTTATGTTCATCGATTTTTTATTTCTATTATAAATTAAAAAAACATTAACATTAGTGCCTATAACATCAATTTAATACATGAAACTGTATATTAATTTAATAATGCAGAAATAATGGTACCCAACTCTTTTTTCCTTAACGGTCACCACTTTATTGTATGCAAGAGCTGCTCACTTCAACCTCTTTCTACAAGCTAAGGCTCGGATCAATCCCGCCTTCTTTCACCTTATCACAAAGCCTCGGCTCCTCCTTTCTTTTCAGTTTTCGCACAGAAGTCGCTCAACTCTTCTTTTTTCCATAAACTAGGGCTTGGTAATGCACTTCTACCAAGGACTGCTTGTAGAAAGAGGTTGATGTTATAGGTACTAATTTTTTACTCTCAATCTTATGTCATCGATTTTTTTATGTCTATTATAAATTAAAAAAACATTAACATTAGTGCCTATAACATCAATTTAATACATGAAACTGTATATTAATTTAATAATGCAGAAATAATGGTACCCAACTCTTTTTTCCTTCAGGCTTGGCTTGGTCACCACTTTATTGTACGCAAGAGTTGCTCACTTCAACCTCTTTCTACAAGCTAAGGCTCGGATCAATCCTGCCTTCTTTTACCTTATCACAAAGCCTCGCCTCCTTTCTTTTCAGTCTTCGCACCGAAGTCGCTCAACTCTTCTTTTTTCCATAAACTAGGGATTGGTAATGCACTTCTACCAAGGACTGCACATTAGCTCCTCCTACAATTCGACTTGGCAAGGGTTGCACACACGAGGTACAATTCTCCTTTTTAGGTCACCTGCCTGCAAGGCTTTCGCTAGGGTTTGTGTTGTCTTGTTCTTTACCTCTCACACGCGGCGCTCTCACCACCCGACGAGCTCAATATCTCTTTTTTCCTCCGGTTTGGTTCAAAACAATCCTAAGTCACCCTCGCTCTGGCGATGATCCATGCTCTCCTGTCTATTCTTTTGCACTAGCTTCTTTTGAAATGAGTTGTTTGTCTCTTAATGACGGAAATGACTCAACAGTTACATTTGAGTCGACCTATTAATTAAAATTCATCCTTTTTTATTGCACTTATTACATTGTTGGACATCGACAAGTTGATGCATGTGAAGGGGAAGTTGATGCGACACCTAGCAGTCGAGTTCGATAACTGTGTGGATTCGATTGAGGGAACCGACAAGGAGCTAAGGCAGAACTAGTGTGCGGGAGATTGAGGTGAAGGCGTCAAAGCACGGGAGCTGTGACGAGCAGTGAGCGTAGGCTATTGAAATTCCATCTCAAGCACTTGAGCAAGGAGCAAGATGAGGGTACACTTGGTTTCGACCAAGAATCGTGAGGTTAAGGTTATTCTTTTTATGTTTATTTTTTTTTCTAAATATATTGGAAAAAAGTACTAAATAAGTTTTATAAGAAAATTTTATTAAATTCAATCTATTTGGATGAAATAAAGAATATTGTGATATAAAAATATAATATTAATATATAAAATAGGTTTTGTATTAATTT
>NW_018253970.1:0-519 GCF_001263595.1 Phalaenopsis equestris | reverse complement strand
CGAGGATATAGTATGGGATTTTGATATATGATATTAATTGATGCACTTTTATTTTTGTAATTTTGTAATAGAGATAGATGTTTGTTTATTTATACTTTTATTTTTATTTCTATGTTATAATTGGATAATTTTTAATTATTGTTATAAATGTTTAATGTGGTAGTTAAAATTTGCATGTGTAGTTATAATAGATTTTGATTAATACTGTGTAAAATTGTAATGTGATGTGATTTTTATTTTCATTTTAATATATTTGTAATTATTTTTGGTTTAGTATTGTGGATGTTAGCGAAAAATTATGTTTGTATAATGTTTAGTTTTGTACTTATTTCAAAATTTCATTATCCAACAAAATCTCCAATGATTTATATGTATAGAAAGCTCATAATATTACAGACCATTTGAAGTTAAAATTTTGTGAATGAACTGCGAAAATTTCAGAATGATGAAAATGCCTAAAGTACTAAGGTATAATTTATATGTTGAATTTTCTTTCCACCTGTATCATTCATATTGAAA
>NW_018253969.1:0-489 GCF_001263595.1 Phalaenopsis equestris | reverse complement strand
AAAATTGATTCAATAATTTCAATTTTCACATTAAACCAGTTTGATACTTCTTATTTATGTTCTCCCAAATTGATCGGATAATTTTCACCTTGAATCATTCTGATATTTCCAATTTACCTCTTTCAAGAATTGATCCAATAATTTCAATTCTTATTTGAGATCAGTCCTACACTTCTGATTTCTTCTATTGAAAGTCAGTTCCAAATGTCTGACTCTCCTTTGATATCAATATTCGTATCTTGAATCCCCATTTTGAGGTCAACCCTTACATGTTGATCCCTATTAGAAAAAACAAAAAAAAACAAATAAAAAACAAATAAAACAACACACTTAAAAACTTACTCTCCAATCCTCAGTGAGAGTCCTCACTTTCTGATTTTGATCAGACATACCCATTTGCTAAAAATCCCCAGCAAAAAAAAATAAATAACGTACACAAATTCACATTTCTTTTTAGGTCTGATAACTTAGAAATCTATATTGGTCTTG
>NW_018253968.1:0-11955 GCF_001263595.1 Phalaenopsis equestris | reverse complement strand
GTGAAGTTCAAAATTATTAGAGGCTATCCAGATATTCACATAAAAAAAAGAGAAATAAAATAAAAAGGGATTGAAAAAAAAATGATCCTGAAAAGAAAAGACAAAGCAAAAGATGTGGGGAGAAGCTTGAGGAGATACCTAATTAAAAATTTGACTCACTTGAATCAACTTAAGAAAAAAGACTTGGACACATTTTCTAAACTTTTTATTTGAATATTAGATTAATTTTTAGTAAAGTTTTATGAAGTTCTTTTTCATATGAATATTCTAAGTGACTTTAATATGACAAATTGCAATTTTTCTTGACAAAAATAGAGGATCATAAATCTTGGACTTAATTGTTGAATATCCTTACACATTTAGTATTAACTGGAGTTGTTTTGAATTTTTCTTAAGTTATACTATTATGTTTAGAGAACTAAAATATTGAAATCTCAAAGTCAAATTCTTTACCATAAGTCATTTTTATGTAGTAGAGAAGTTACTTGAGGACAAATAACATGTATGTTTGGGGGATTTTGATACATCAAAAATAAATGCAATTTTAGTAATTTTGGTGATATTGCACTTTAATGAAAGGTATTTTGATGTTTTCTTGTAGTTTGTTGATTTTTAGGACTTAAAGCAAAAGGGATGGAATTTGGAGTCAAAATGACGTTTTTGAAGAAATACTCAGTGCCGACCGTGCCAAGGGCAGCGCCAACCGCGCCAAGGGCGGCACCGACCGCGGAGAACAACAGAACAGACTGAGAATTTTACTCAGCATCGATGGTGCTAGAAGAATGCCGACAGCCCCTTTAAATAGAAAATAACAAATTAAATTGTGGGACACTGGCGCTGACGGCGTCAGAATGGTGTCGACGGCGCCACTGTCAGTTCAGCCCCTATTTCTAGAAGATTCGACGTATTTGGACGATTTTTGAAGAGATTTTGGAGGAACCTCTTGGAGAACTGACCCTAAGCTCTATTTGAGGCCAAAATTCATCAGGAAACAAACTCCTAGACTTCTTCACTCCTTCACTCCTTCACGTTCCTTTTCGCTCCACAACGTTTCACCACGCTCCTTTTCGTCATTCTTCATAATCCATTTTCATTCCACCATCACATTGGAGTGAATTAGTGAGATTTCTTTTATAATTTAGAGTTTGTGTGGTGAGATTATGTGTGAAACTTTCTGTAATAGTGTTGGACAAGGGAGTGTTGGAGAAGGAGAAAAGTGAGTGATATCTTCTTCCTGCATTTCTAAGGAAAGGCTACAAGGGATTTTCTTTGAGAAAGAAATTCAGATAAGAGTTTTTTGTTTATTAGTGTTGTATGAACTTCTTTTATATATGAAATATGTGTTTTGTTGTATCTTTCTCATAAAGTCTGAGTAGTTTCCTCTATCTTTCTCCCTACTCTGAGATATGGTGAAATGAAGAGATAACATGGATGTGTCAATATTAAAATATAAAATAAATTGTGATAATTTTTTAACTCCAAACTTAATTTATTTTTCGATCTGGCCAATTGAATTATTAAAATGTGCTGTGAAATATATGATCCGGTAAATGGAGCATGAGTTCTACAATAGAGTGAGGATCGCATTTGATTTCCCGGAGGAGAAATTCTTTAATGGAATTAAGTGCAAATAAATAGGAAAATAATCTTTGTTGGGTGTAGAATTGAAGAATCTTTAGGGTGACAGACTAAAATCCCCAATTTGGTTTTAGTGTTTAAAAGTTAAAGCGAGTGTTAGCCTTCAGGTGAAGGGAAGTGGGAGCCAGTATCCTCCTAGCCTAGCCACGGATTGAGGGACTAAATCTGAGATTAGCCAATGATTTTCACACTGTACCTCATTATAGTGGGAAGGATTCTTTTTCACATAAAAAATCTTCATTACATAAACATAGTTAGTAGATTAGTAGTACTGTTTAAATCTTGCATTTTTGTTTTGCTAATAGTTAAGTAATTTAATTTTTATCTCAACAATCGAAATTAGTGATAGTAATTTTGTTTTATTTTTTGTGAATTTTCCAGTAAAATTTATCATTATCCTAGTAAAACTTATCATTGTCAATTTACACCTTCCCTGTGGGATCAATATTTAGGGGCTTAAATAGAAAGTCCATCATTACTTGATAACGATATGTATACATGCGTAGAATCTCATTAATAATTGCCTATACTTATATATATATTACACAACTTATTTTTAGTACACGTATCAAGTTTTTGGCACTGGTGTGGTGTCAACTTCATAAATCCTTACATATAAAAATTCAAAATCATTTACCAAAATACCCCCAAAATTTCCAAAATTACAAAAATACCCTTAGCACCCCAAACTTTCCCAAAACCCATTTGGACCCCTCAATTGGACCCAATTTGATCAATTTGATCATTTTGACCAAAACGCCCAAATTGCCTTTAAATGTCCAATTTCCCCAAATTTACCTAAAATGTCCATCAATTTGGTCTCATTCTCCTCCAATTTCAATCCTAAACTCAAATTAATCTTCCATATGACCAATTTAAACCAAATTCAAGCTCAATAAGCCCATGTTTTGAGCCCAATTTTGATATAGGTCAAATCCCCAATTTTGGCTCCATCACTTAATCTCACCAAATTGAACCGCATGGCCTACTCCATTGGCCTCAATTTGAATCTTAAAATCTTCATAATATTCCTACACATCAAACTTGACCTTTAATTGGCCTTGGTGAAGCCTCAATTTCATTTAATGTTGATCTAAGTCCAAAAAACCCAATTTTGCCCCGAATTGTTCATACCTCAAAATTCCACAAAACGGATTGCCCTAACCCCAAAACGACATTTCTATTGACCATTTTCAACAATTAATTTGGACTTAGCCCAAGCCTATCCTGATCTAGACCCAAGTCTAGCCCAATATGCCCAAAGTGATCAAAATTCTAAAATCCTTCAAATTGAACTCCCAATTGAACTCAAAATTATTTCAATCCTTCACAAAAAATCTTCATTACAATCATCTACATAATTTTGATTAATAATTTAGGCTCAAATTCATGGCTAGCCTAACCCAAACCCAACCTTTGGTCATTTGGACCCAAATTGAACCCATATACTAAAATTGGCCTAACCACCCTAAAGTCACCAAATTTGTGACTCCACAGTTACTAAGCTCTTCCTTAAGACTAGGCTAAACAACACTAAACCCACCAAAGCAAGCTATGGACCAATGGATCCCCAAATTAAGGGATTCATGCCCATTTATGGGCCTTAATCAAAAATCTCCCTTATCATCACTAACACTTGGGGGTAAATCATAATTAAGCCTTCCCCTGACTCACCTAACCTCCTGACCACCTCCCCTGGCCCTGTCAGCCAGCCTAGTCACTGGAAAACCCCAAAATCGAGAGCCCCAAGGCCAAACCAAACCCAATTCCAACCCTAGAGGCCACCTCACTCTAATTAACCTTTGGAGCTCCTCAGCCCTCCACCTAAGCAAGTCTTTGCACCCAAGGACAAGCCCTGAGCTCCCCTCTCCAGCCATGGCTATAAAACTTAACCTCTATGGCCAACATAGAGGTGCTGAAATTTTCTCAAGGAGACCCCCCTAAATTGCTCCCATAGCCTCTTTGAGACCTCCTAAGTGCAACCCAACCACTTCCTTGCCCTAATTCCCCTTGCCGTAGTTCAACTTTTGAGCTCAAATCCTTGTCGGAGATAGCACAAAGCTCTCCACACCTCCACAGTGCACAAAAATCAAATTAAACTCACCCACACCTTCACCTGAAAGAAGACAAAGCCCCACCTAACCCCCCTCACAGAGAGCCTCTACACTAGACTTTGATCAAACCCTAAATTCGGCCTTAATCAAATTTGGGTCTGGACCTTTCACCTCGACTAGAGGCTCAAGCCCTAGCCTCCTTAGACCTCCACGAATGTGTCGAGCACCTCTGATTGAAGCTTCTCTTCTCAGAGCAAAGGTATTGAACTTCCCCTCTTCCCGAGCCTATTTTGATTCTCCATTTGATTAGGGTTAGTTTAATGGCATGTTTACTGTATGGATGTGTTTGTTACACTTATACAAGTCCATAGGATCAAACCCGAGGTCATTTGGTTGAAAAATGAGTGAGATCTTAGGGTTTTTATGTTAACGGTCACGGGTTAACTCTATTTGGGGACGATGACGCGGAGCCGTTGGATCACATCGGAGCCGTTGGATCACGCGTGTATCAAATGGAGGGCTCTGATTGCGTCGGATGGGAGCATGGTTCATAAAGCACAGGCTGAGTCAATGGGTCGAGTAAGCGGCTACGTGGAAGGCGACATCCAACTAGAGCGCGCCAAGCGTGTTTTCGGAGTCGTCATACGATTGTGGCGCGTCGCCACGCGTGTTTTCGGAGTCGTCATACGATTGTTTAGATAGAAGAATAGGGACTTAAATAATTCAGAAAATGCTCCCTAAATTCAAAAATTCATATCTTGGTGTAGAAAAAACACAAAAATAAAATAAAAATATCATAATGCTCAATGAATAGAGGAGAACAAAGTGGAAATGGTTTGGAGTTTATTTGATGCATATTTTTTTTTAAATAATTAAAAATTGATTTGAGTATTTTAACTCTCCATGCATGTAGACATTTCACCATAACTTGATATTTTGGCATGTTGTTACCTCTGTCCTGGAGGATACTCTGATTTTTCCAAAGTCAGAGAAGTCCTCTAGACATAGATCCATATTTTTCAAGTTTTGTCTATTACTTGCATAAATTAATCATAATAATTAGCATGTTGCTTAGAAAAATCCAAAGAAATTTTGGAAGATTTACTGTGATCACAGAACTCTTTGGAAAATTTTTCGTGGGCCAAGTTAATAAGAACACACTTAAATCTCACAAAACCCTAAAACACAAAGAAAATTAATTTGAAAAAAAATAAAAATCTCAATGACTTGATTTTTAATCTCGATTGTGATTTAAAGTTCAGAGAAATCCCCACAAAATTTTCAAAATATTTGGAGCTCATTTGATAACTTAACTTGATTTTCTAAATTAAATGACTTTTTTGACAGTAAAAATATTTTTAATAATTAAAATATAACTCAAAAAATTATGAAAATTAGTTTTGGGAGTTCTCTGTAGTCAGAGGAATTTTCTAGAAATAAAATAGTAAATAAAATAAAAACTTCATTTAAGCCAATAAAAGCTTAATTTTTGGCGTATTTAAATAATTAAAAATTAATAAAAATCATAAAATTCATAAAATTCATAAAAATGTTTTAAATTATTTTCAAAGCACTTAAAAATAATTAGAATAATTTTCCTAATTTTCTAAGTGAAGATAGTTAATTTTAAAGCTTAAAATAATTTTCAAAGGCTGAAAATGAATTTTTCTTAAAATTTCACTTAAAAAATTCTAATAATTCAAAGAAAAATCAGAAAAATGTAAATTTATTTTTCTCTGGGTTCCTTGACCTCATAGAGATTTAATAAAGAAATAAAACTTAATTTTTCGCATTAAAAATATTTTATAATTAATTAATGCTCTAGAACTTAAAATAATTTTAGTAATTTAAATTGAACTCAAAAAATCATAATGTTTGGTCCAAATGGTTCTCTTGTACAAGTCTACCTCCAGTAAAAATTTCAAGTTATTAGGATTTGCCTTGGTCAAGTTATGGATTTTCTTTTGAAAAATCCTATTCTTGCATATAAATAAATATGCAAATTAAATTAAAATTTGTAAAATCATATTTTCTCCTCTGATGTTTCAATTGACCCATGAGTAAGGTGGGATGAAAATTCCAAAGTCATTTGAATTAAATTTGATGAATTATGAAGTGATAAAGCCTTAGGGGCAAAAGTGTAATTTTAGAAATTTAGCCTTAATTAACATTTAAGCTTAAGTCAAGAAAGGAAAATGAGCAATTTTTGATCTTAATTAACATATTTGGATGATTGAAACACAAGGGATTAATTGGTAGAAACCAATCTCACTGTTTCCAATTAAAGGATAAATTTGAAATTTCTTAGACGATTAAAATTTGGGAGTCTACCAAATTAAATGATCTTAGACTTAAGGGTGTAGTTTTGGGTGTTAATAACTCGCGAATTTAATACCCATATCTAGTGTTCAAGTGACATTCAAATGTTTTGATGATGAATTATTATCACGTAAAATTTAATCTCTTTTCAAAATGACTAAGACATCTACCAGGATCTTAAGGGTTTAGTAGTGACCTAAACTAAATCAAATTTGACTAAATGAGGATTAGAAAAGTGAATATAACTAGAAATCGAACACTATAAGCCCAAGGTAAAACCAAAATTGGTTGAGTCTCTTAATAACACTAACTTGCCCCTTTAAGGGTCTCCACCTGCATAATTCTCGAATTGAATGATAAATGATAATCATCCTACTCTTAAGGATAACTGAAACATCACTGTTCATTGAACACTAGAAATATTTACAGGATGGATTACTAAGCAACTTAATAAGTTTAAATGAGCTCGAGAGTTTTCACTAGGCAGTGAGGGGAAAACATGTACATGCCTTTTTCTCCTCACCTGTTGGATACCTCAGAGGTCTACTAAACTTGATATGTTTTGCCTAATGAAATCATCCTTAGTCAAATTAATAGGTGCTCACCAAGAAATTATTTAGGATTTTGGTAGATCACCAGAATCTTATTTTTACACTTTACATAAAATGTCCTTACATGCATTTTGACTTTCAGGTGATGGAATGAGACGACTCGCCAGATACGCTTTTACAGTTTACAGTGCCGTCTTTTTACTTTCCGTACTGGACTTTGATGCTTACAAAACTTACATGCTAAACAACGATGTCACACTGCATGAAAACCAAAACTGCTAGGATAGCCGCAAAACCAAACCAAAATTAAAATCAACCAAGATAAAAATTACCTCCACAACATTCAAAATATAAAACAACTCAAAATTTAATCACAAACATCACAAAAATCATAACTACAACTAAATTTAGACGTCTCTATCGGATGATCAGGAATCCCTCGGAGGAGGTAACCTACGGTTGCTAACAAGGCTTCCCACAGTCTAAATGAAAGTATGGAACTTATTAAGTTGAGTTTAGTAAATTCATTTGGACTAAGTGAATTCAATAGAAAATAGTGGTACTGGAACGAGGGAACCGTAAGATCCTAACTGGTGTTGCTCTAATCAAATTTAACATGCCCCCATAATTTTTTTAAAGAACTACAACCATAGGGCCATCTGATTTGACATCATAACTTGACACCCTAGAAAACTTAAAATCGTCATGGCAAGGAGCTTGGAGCTAGCACTATGGGCAGCAGGGCCATCTTCAACAGCAAAACCTGTCTTTCCCAGATAATCCATTCTTTCCTTAGAACTAAAATAATAAGCTATATGATTTTGAGATTGTTTGCTTATGCAACATAAATCCTCATCTTATCTTTAGGCCTTTATATAGTTATGTTGTACAATATAAGCCCTAACTCGTCTTAGGATTTTGAGGTTATCATTCGTCACGACCTAAATCCTCACATCTTCCAGGCTATTTGTGTGACTGTTTCACACACATGTAAGCCCTAACTAATAAAATTGGCAGGATGAAACACTCAAATAAATTTTCCTCCAAAACTGAAACCAAATATTAGATAGCTTGGGAAGTCACCGAGGTTCTCCTCAGGATCTGTGACATCCCCTAGTTCTTCCTCCTTTGGACTCCACAACAAAATGTTCCAAATTTAAGTCATTCCCCTTTCACCTCTCTTTGTCCGATCTCATTGAAAATTCTATCCTTTTGACCCTTTTGAAGATAAAATTCCCCAATTTTTATCGAGATTTTTCTTAGGTGACTTCGGTTATCTAAGATGTAATTAACTATAAGGGCTTACCCTTATAGGAAACTTTTCCAAACCCAGCTTAATATAAACCCTATTTAATTCTTTGTATTAAATAGGGGAACTTGTCAGAAAATAAAAATAGTTTCACAGACCAAATGGATGTCATATATTTCTTAGTTTATTTGATCAAGCCTCACCCTCAAGTCTTGTATTTGTCTTTCGGGATGGATACAGGGTTTGAGGTATAGTGCTCTTTCATTTGAACTATAAAAAATAGGATTAGTTTGATTTCATATTTTTCTAAACTTATATACATATGTAAATTAAAATATCCTTCTGAAGCGGGTGACGTAATTTTGATTTCGGTGACCGACAGCTTCTAACGGGCAACTCCTCAACAAAAATAGTGCCGACAGTAGGATCTATACGCAGACTCTTAAACTGCATGGTACTTAAGACGTGCACTTATGCTATAAGACCAACTTACTCCAAGGTAAATTTTGGTGCCTCAGAGGTAAGGACATCATTTAACACCCTTAGAATCATGTCAATCACAAAGAACACACAATTTGAGATAAATAAATTATATTTAATGAAAATAATTATTATAAAAGAATACTTCTTGGCAATCAATTCGAGAGGAAGTAAATTATAAGGTTGTCGTTCATTACTTCAGCTGAGATATAACATCATTGAAGCAGTCTTTTATGCAATACTTCTCCCCCTAACTTAAATTTATCTACCTTATCTATTTTAACTTGAGAGTGGCCAGCTCCTCCTTTAATCAATCCACCTTCTCAACCTGAGCCAACAAGCCATGCATTTCCTAACTTTACATGGGTCTATTCAGTTGCGTAAAGGAGTATTGAATCTCCTATAATTGGTTTTCCAACAATCAGGAGGATATTTGTGACCTGTTTGTCACCTCCCCCATAGCTTCACTAGAACCGGTGGATGTCTAGAGCTTCTAACCTTTCACAAAAGATGGCCACCACTAACCAGCTCCTTGTCGATTTCCATCAGATTCATAGTGTCATCAGAACTATCATCTACTGATAGCAAATTGTTGACCTCACTTTTGGTTGAGGTTTAGTTTTTTCTCTTTAGTAGGCCCAAGGTCTAGCCATAGGACTTTCTTATTGACTATTCTTAGAAACTAGAAAAGGAACCCTCACCATTAGAAATTATACACTCCTCTTTACTCAACTTGAAGTTCCACATATTGGTCCTAAACTCTAGCACTTAGTAGGTGGGGTCATTGTGGGGGAGCTCAAGATGAGTCACCCTTAAGACTGCTGGACGTTAGGGTTGACGCTGGGTGTTGGTCTAGGGCTTAAGGCACATACTTGCACTCACAATTTATAACCCTAAAACCTAAATTTCTTGACCTTGGTCCCTTGATACTCTTAGGATACTCATGTAGGTGGTCCCCTAAACCCATTGGCTCTAGGCTAAGGTTTAGCTAAGACCAGTGCATAGAGGGCCCAAAATGGGGTTTCCATTGATCCATGGTTTATTGATGATGGTTGACACTCAAACTCTACCAAGACACCCAACCTAGCATTTTGCCCCTAAATTCCCCCAAATTACCTAGGTACCCTTGGGGCGCCAATTTGGCCAAAATTTCCAAATCTACCCAAAATACCCAACTTGATTCAGAAAACCAACTCTACCAAGACACCCAATCTAGCCTTTTGCCTCTAAATTCCCTCAAATTACCAAAATACCCCTCTTTGGCAAAAATTCTAAAAAATCCCAAAAATTCCCAAAACCTCCAAAATATTCTAAATTTCATTTTTCTCAACTATCACATGACCTAATTTGGCCAATTTAGCAATCTTTGGCCATCTTTGACCAAAACCCCCAAATTGCCCTTTAAAGGCCAATATTTTCCCCAAATTACACCAAATATCTATCCAATTGGTCTCAATTTACCCCAATTTAAATTCTAAACTCAAAGTAACTCTTGATATGACCAATATAGACTAAATCCAATAATCCAAGCTCAATTGGTCCATCATTTGAACCCAATTTTGATTTAGATCAAAACCCCAATTTTGGCCCTATGGCTTGGTTCCACCAAATTGAACCCATAGCCCACTCACTTGGCCACAATTTGTGTTGAAAAACCTTAATAATATCCTCATACATCAAAATTGACCTTCAATTGGCTTTTTTGAGACCTCAATTTCATTTGATTTCAACCTAAGTCCAACAACCCCAAATTTAGCCCCAAATTGGCTAAGTCCCCAAATTTCACCAAATTGATTGCCTTAATCCCAAAATTGGCACCCAATTTATGTTGAAAACTCTTCATGAGGTTCCTATTTACATTTTTCAATAATCAATTTAGACTGAGCCCAAGGCTAACCCAACTTAGACCCATGTCTAACCCAACATGCCCAAACTGACCAAATTTCAAAAATCCTTCTAATTGACCTACGAATTGAACTCAAAATCACTTCAAGCCTTCACCAAAAATCTTCATAACCATCATATACACAATTTGGATCAATAAATTGGGTTAATGGACATGTGCTCTCACCTTGAACCCTTTCACCAAAAATTGACTTAACCATGCCTATGCCACCGCCATGCCTATGCCACCGAAGTAATGATTTCACAGCCACCAAAACCTTCCTAAAGACCAGGCTAAACCATCCTAGAAGCACCATGACAAGATATGGACCAATGGATCCCAAAATTAAGGGATTTTACCCATTTTTGGACCTAACTTGAAATATCTCTAACAACATCACTTACCCTTGGGAGATAATCATCATTAGCCACCCCTGACTTCCCTGAGCCAAGATGTGACCAATGCCTGGCCGTCCAACCACCCTGGTGGCTGGGAAATGGCCAATACAAGGGATTTTCACCCAATTCAAACCCAAAGGCCAAATCAGCCCAGCTGCTCATTGGAGCTTCTCTGCCCTCCACATAAGTAACCAAATGCAGCCCTCAATTGACCCTGACAGCCAGCCTGGGCCATTTTATTTAAACTCCCCTCCATGGAAAAAGAGAGAGAACTTAAAGTTCCTTTGGGAGACTCTGTAAAACTTCTTCAAGAGCTTCCTGGAGTCCTCTTGAGCTTAACTAAACCTTCCTTAGTCAGTCAAATCTATTGCTTGAGTTCAATTTTGGAGCTCAATTTCAAGGTCGAAACAGGACATTCTCCAAACCTCCACCAAATTCAAATTAATTTTACCTACACCATCCCAACATCAAGAGAAGAAGATCCCTCATAAAATCTCCATCATCCGACCACCGTAAGGTGGACTTCGACCAAGCCCTCAAATCAGCCTTAATCGAATTTGGGCCTAGGCATTTCACCACGACCAGAGGCTCCATCCCTAGGCTTCTGTCACCCACCTAAAGCTTCTACAAGCATCCAATCGAGGCTTCCCATCTTGGACCAAGGTATTCAAAGTTAACTCTAAATCGAGCTTCTTTTAATTATTCATGAATATAAAGTCAATTTAAGGGTTCATCAACTGTATGGATGTGTTTTACTATTAAATATGAGCAATTTAAAAACATTTCACTCAATTTTATTAAGAATCAAGTGAGATATTAGCATTTTAAAATGGACGGTTTTTTGTTCCAGTTCATTTGGGACGATGACCCGTGACCGTCAGATCGAGCGTGTATTGATCGAGTGGCCCTGATCGCGTCGGACAGACCGCGATCCAACATGGGCAGGAATGAACTGGCTGGCTGCGCCAATCACACAGCAACACGTGGCCTATTCGACCCGTACAAAGTTGACATGGATAAGTAGGAAAATAGGGGCCTTTTCTTATTTATTTAATCCCCCAAACTTCAAAAATACATAACCTTGTGTAGAAAAATCACAAAAATAAAATAAAAAAACCCTCTTGCTCAGTGAATAGAGGATAACAATGTGAAGTAAATTTTAAGTCTATTTGATGCATAAATATTTTTAATTAGTTAAACACTATTTGGAATCATTTGATTCTCATGCATGCTGACACATCACCTTGGCTTAAAATTTTGGCATCTTGTAGCCTCTGTTGGGCAGCGTGTAGCCTCTGTCAATGGAAACATCCTCTGATTTTTCCAAAGTTAGAGCAGGTTCCTATACAGAGATCCATATTTTTTAAATTTTTGCATATTA
>NW_018253967.1:3778-12911 GCF_001263595.1 Phalaenopsis equestris | reverse complement strand
TTGTGAGTTGGTTGACAACAGAGACTCTGAGAGATAGCGTATGAATTTTTAATGGAAGTACGGCCTCAGACCCGTACACGAGCATGCAGGGTGTACACTGAGTGGGAGTCCTGAACGTCGTCCGATAGGCCTACAAGGCTTCTTACAGTTTGTTGTGCCAATATTTTTTGTTTGCTCCAGTGTTTTCTTTAAAATATGTACCAATATTTTGTTGAACGCTTCAGTCAGGCCATTTGCTTTGGGATAGTAAATTGTAGAGTATCTCTAATCTATCTCGTGCCGTTTGACGAATATGTTGATTTTTGTGCTCTTAAAAGCTGTCCCATTGTCAGAAATTATTCTTTACGGTCCTCTGAAATGGTAGATGATTTGGCTTTTAACGAATTGAAGAATGTGTTGTGTCGTAACCTCTCGTAACGGTACTGCTTCTGCCCATTTGGAGAAATAGTCTGTAGCGGCAAGTATAAATATGTGTCATTTGGAAGATAAAGGGTCTATCGGACCTATTATGTTCGGTCCCTAACACTCAAATGGCCACGAGACGACGGTTGGGTGTAGCACATTCGTAGTTCGGTGCAAGACCACCCCATGCACTTGGCACTGGTGACATCTTCTGGTTGTATCCATGTAGTCAGACATCATTGCTGGCAAATAATATCTAAGCCTTTTAATTTTCAGTTTCATCTTCGGCCCTGACTGGTGAGCATCACACAATCCGGCGTGTACTTCTTTGACAATGTTATATGCCTCCACTCTGCTCAAACATTGTAGCCACATTTGGTTGAACGATCTCCTATATAGGACATCATCTACTAGAGTGTAAGATATAGCCCTTTTTGTAATGTGATGTGCCTCAGACTTATCCTCTGACATCTTTCTAGTATGAAAATATTCTATTAATGGCTTGTGTAATTCTTCGTTGATATCCACAACCGCAATTATCATTTCTTCTTCTTTCCCGAGCTTGTGTAGAATTTTGAGGTCGATTCGAGACAAAAAATTGTCTTCCTTAAACTGTGATTTTTGTACTGTCATTTTAATGGAATCCTTCGGGGGACACGCCAGCTCCTTAGCGAGTTTTGTTAGAGCGTCGCCATGGTCATTTTCTCCTCTAGGAATCCGATTCACATTGGGAATCTCCTCCAGTAGCTTCATCGTGTACTGATGATATTTTGCTAGTTGTGGTTTCAAAATTTTGTATTGTCTAGTGACTGGCTGGATGACGAGCTGACTGTCGCCATAGATGGCAATGTTTTTTATATCCATTGAGATTGCTAATTCCAATCCGGTGAATAAAGCTTCATATTCTGCTTCATTGTTGGTGCACGGCTTTGTCAGGTGGTATGAGAACCTCAACATACCCATATCTGTCGTGATAAAGATCAAATCGTTCCCTACTTTTCCTGGTATAACTATGTCTGATCTTTTGTCTTTTTTGGCTGATGAAGCGCCGTCAAAGTACATTTCGTAGCATTGCGTGCTGGAGAATTCCATTTGTAGTATTTGCTCATCTGGTAACTCGTCGTTGAAAGGGGACCCAGCTGACAGTGGGTGTTCAACGAGAAAGTCTGCCAGAATCTGTCCCTTGATAGCATGGAGGGGAACAAAAGTTATATCAAATTGCAATAAGATCATTGACCATCTTGTTAGACGTCCAGAGAGTGTTGGTTGGGTAATCAAATATTGCAATGGATTAACTTTTGAAATTAGGGCAATCTTAGGGCGATCTTATGAGAAAACATGTAGTGCCTAAGCTTTTGGGTGGCAAAAATTAATAGTAGAAAATGCTTCTCGATAGGTGGATACCTTATCTCCGTCCATCCTTATCTCCGTCTGTATTAGGCGGCGACTCAAGTAGTAGAGTGTGTTTTCTTTACCCTCATCATTGACTTGGTCTAAGAGGGCTCCAAGAAAGTTGTTTAAGGTTGTGGTACAAAGTTTCAATGGTTTCGCCGGGATAGGGGCTGCGATGACAGGAGGTGTCGTTAAATATTACTTAACGTCCTTGAAGGCCTGCTGGCATTTCTCTTCCCAAATGAATTTGGCGTCCTTTTTAATTAATGTTGAGAAGGGCTGGCACCTACTTGAGAGATTAGAAATAAAGTGTCTCAAATATGCCAACTGTCCTTGAAATGAACATTGTTGTTTCAAAGTTTTGGATGGAGGCATTTCCAAGATAGCTTTAATCTTATCTGGATCGATCTAAATTCCCCGATGACGGACAACGAATCCTAGAAACTTCTCAGAGGTAACACTAAAAGCGCACTTTAATGGATTCATTTTAAGGTCATATTGTCGTAGCTGTTCAAACATGATCCTTAAATCGTACAAATGGTATATTTTTTGTTTACTTTAATGACCAAATCATCCACATAGCATTCTACTTGATATTGAATGAGGTCGTCAAAAATCTTCGTCATTGCACATTGGTATGTTGCCCTAGCGCTCTTTAGGCCAAACGACATTACTGTGTAACAGAAAATTTCAATCGATGTTCTGAAGGCTGTAAGTGTTGCATCCTCAGGAGACATATTGATTTATTTGTATCCCGAGGATTCATTCATGAAGGAGAAAATTTCGTGTGTTGAAGTGATATCCACCATCATTTTTGGTATATAACAGAAATTCATCCTTTGGACACGCTTTGTTCAAATCCCTGAAGTTGACACAACACGAATTTGTCTATTTTTCTTCTTGACTGGAAAAATGTTGGCCAACCACGTGAGATATTGCTCTTCTTTTACAAAGTTAGCGTCTATTAATTTTTTCACCTCAACGATGACTTGCTGCTTTATTTCGAGGTGCATTATTCTGGGAGCTTGTTTCATTGGGGTCATATCTTTGTCAACCTCGAGTTTATGAACTGTAACCTCTTCTGACAGTCCTGGCATTTCGTCATAGCTCCATGCTTCGTCATAGCTCCATGCATAGCTCCATGCAAAGCAATCTTTGAATTATGCTAACAATCTAATCAATTGTAGAGATTCTTTATCATTTAGTAGAGAACTTATAAATGTAAGCTGAGGTTGCTCTTTAGTTCCGAGGTTAATTTCCTTTAATTCATCAAAAATGGATTTAATTTCCTCCTCAAGTTATGGCGGAGCATCTTCTATTAGGTGATCAGTAGAGTCATCCTCTATATCAAGGCAATCTTCTTCTGATGCACCAGTGACAACCATACAAAATTCGGAATCATCGACTGGTCTGAATATACCAAATCCGACACCCTCTTTTGAGTTTGGAGCTCGACTTTTAATATTCCATAGTTTTTCAAAATGTTAAAATTTATCTTTTAGCATTTGTTTTGGCAAGTGTCCCTGTTGAATTAACTTTTCTACACAAGGTGAAAAGTAACCAAAAGGTAAATTCCTTAACTTATTAGGATCATCATCCAAGTTTACATGATTTTCAAAATCAGTAGAGGTAAATTCATTAACTAAAATTTGATCAGCTTTGAACCAACATTATGGACTTCCTTGAACTCTAAACTCTCGACCTTTTAAGGGAGAATCGAAGAAAGGGTCATAGCAATCACATAGTGGTTTATCCGATCATACATTTTCTCGTATTTACTTTTCTCTACATCTTCTAAGGATATCTCATATTGAGGTTTTTTCTGTTTTGTCATCATTGTTTCATCTTTGTCATCATCACAAAGGTTGATGGTTGGCCATGTCCATTTAACAATTAAGTTGATTCTTCCACGTCCATGTCCCCGGCCTCCACCTCGGGTGTGCGAGCTAAAAGAACCTCCACCAACTTGTTGTAAAGGAGTGGTGGAAGATCGTTGAAGTGCAGTTGAATGGCTTCCTCTTTGCGAGTTTTTTGAATCTTCATTTTTGTTTGTTGTTATTTCACGAAAGAAGACAGTTTTTTTTGGAGGCACATAGTAGGAAGCATCTTCATGAATACCGACTTCATGAATTGAAAACGGTTGTAGATCTCCCTTAATGTAGTGTTCTTATCCTTCTTTGTAGTACATGATGCATTGGTGTAGGGATGATGGAACTATGTTGTCTTCATGAATCCATAGTCGACCCAGTAGAGCGTTAAAAGAGGTCTCGACGTCGATGATATGAAACTTAGCGGTTGTTTCTAGTTCTCCAACCATCATAAATAGTGTAATAGATACAATGGCTCTCTCTCCCTTTTGGTTGAATCCTCTTAGCATCATTTTATCGGTCATAAGCTCTTGAGCTTCAATGTCCAAATAGGTTAAGTTGTCAAAGTCAAGAAATTTTAGGTCTGTATTTGTGAGTGATTGTGAGTGAGGTGAGTACCTTAGCTCCAGACCAACACCCAGGGTCAATCCTAAGGTCAAGCAGTCCTATGTGAACTCTCCTTGGGCTCCCCCATAATGACCCCACCTACTAAGTGCTAGAGGTTAGGACCAGTATGTGGAACTTCAAGTTGAGTAAAGAGGAGTTTGGAATTTCTAATGATAAGGGTTCCTTTTCTAGTTTTCTAGGAATAGTCAACAGGAAAGTCTTATGGCTAGACCTTAGGTAACTAAAAAGGAAAAACTAAACCTCAACCAAAAGTGAGGTCAACTGTTCATAACACAAATAAACTACTCTCTCATTTGGTTAAGCTCTATATCAAAGGGTAACATCTTTAACAAAAATTAAATATTGAATAGTTTCACAATATAAAGAATTTATTCATCCATATTGCCCTTGGAATGTCACCAATGTATAACATGAATGGTAGAGTGCAAGCAAATACTCTGCACTGAGACACGTGAAATTATACGGCCGACACATAATATAATTTGGTAGCTCGCTAATATCTTGCAGTTAACTGAGTATGCGTGTGCACTATATAATTCATGTTAGACACTAGTGACGGGCACTATGGATGATCAAGTTCTGCATATTTTGACTGTATTCAACGTTTAATTTTTGTTCAAGGCGTTGTACTTTGTAGTGAACTTAAAGAAATGATATAGTGGTTAATTTGTGTTGTATTCATCTTGTAAATTTGTTAATTCTAACAACATTGTGGTTTATGATCTTCTTTTATTAACTACATGTCTGTCACAACCTGTATCTTGTTTTCATTTATGTGTACATGAATTTGCTTGAGCTGCTAGAATTATAATTACATAATTGTTTAATTTGACATAATATTAAAAAATTGCATAATTGAAAACTTTCATTAAGAAAAAGAATAAAATTTTCATCATTATATAAGAAACTTCAAACAAAAGGAAATATAAAAGAACATTATTTCTTATATAAAAAAATGATGAAAATTTTATTTCATTGTGTATGAAGTTTTTCATAAAATGATGAAAATTTTATTCTCCTTAATGATAGTTTTCAATTATGCAAATTTCATATTTTATTATGTCAGGTTAGTCACCTAGGTCTTCATAATTCTTGCAACTTAAACAAATTGATCTAATCAAAAACGATAACATGACACAACTTGTGGCAGACATGGAGTTCACAACAGAAGAGCATACACAAATGTTGGCGGAATTACTAAATTTACAAGATGAATACAACACAAATTAACCACTATCGTGTTTAGTTAAATCCATACTGACCTTAGAATGTCACTAGTGTCTAACATGAATTGTAGAGTGCAGATGTTGACCTCATTTTTTGTTGAGGTGTAGTTTTTTCCTCTTTAGTAGCCTAAGGTCTAGCCATAGGATTTTCCTATTAACTATTCCTAGAAGACTAGAAAATGAACCCCCACCATTAGAAATTCTAAATTCTTCTTTGCTCAACCTGTAGTTCCACATATTGATTATAACCTCTAACACTTAGTAGGTGGGGTCAGTATGGGGGAACTCAAGGGGAGTTTCCCATAGAATGGCCGGACCTTAGGACTAACCCTAGTTGGTCTGGTGATGGTTGAAATAGCTTGCACACACTAAACTTTTTTACATACCGCAAACCCTAAGACCCATTGATTTGGTCTCATGATTCCTTTTGTAAGGCTCATATGAATGAACATATACCACTAGTCTTTGGCTAAGAGGGTTAGAACCAGCATATTGAGCATCCAAAATGAGTCCTCACATGGCTCCTATTGGTTTGGCATGGTTTCATTGCTTACTTGAGCATTTTACATACCCCAAAATCACCAAATTACAAAAATACCCCTACAACCCTAATGTTTGCCAAAAATCCCAAAATGCCCAAATTTACCCAAAAAATCATCTCAAATCACTCACCAATACCTAAATTGGCCAAGCTTAACTAAAATCACCAAATACCCAAAATACCCCAAAATTGCAAAAAATTACCAAAATGCCCTTCATGACCTAAAAAATTCAAAAATTCTCAAAAATTTCAAAATCATCCCAAATATTCCAAATTTTAATTTTTAACCATCATATTGACTCAATTTGACCAATTTTACCTAATTTGATCAAAAGCCCCAAATTTGCCCTTAAGGGCCCAATTTCCCAAAATTAGCCCCAATCTTGGCCCAACTGATCCCAATCTTGCTTAAATTCAATTCCAAACCAAAATTCAGTATCCTAAATCCCATTCTAAACAAAATTCAAGCCCAATATGACCCAATTGCAAGCTTAATGTCACCCAAATCAAAAAGCCCCAATTTTGACCATATGACTAAATCCACCAAATCGACCTTTCAATTCAATTCAAAAGCACTTGAATTCTTCAAAATCCTTCATGACATATTCCTACATAAAATTCAACATTCTATTGAACCAACTTTTAGTCCAAATTCAATCTTGATTTTTAAAACCCAAGCCCACCATGTTTAATTCAAAAAGCCAAAATTCAATTAAAAGCCCACATGACAATTTCTCCTCGTAATTCATTCAATCAAAATCATTCCCTATGTTTCAAATTCATCAAAAAATCATTCCATATTAGGCCTCATGAAAAACACCACCAAACTATCCCATAAATCCAAAATCTCTTCCCATGAAAATTAGTCAAGCTACATGCAAGCCATGAAGTCGCTCCCTAGCCATAGGTGAGCCCTAAGAGCCTTGCCACCTGTCGACACTATTTTGGTTGAGGAGTTGCCCGTAAGAAGTTGTCAGGCACTGGAATTGAAATCCCGTCGCCCGCTTTGGAAGGACATTTTAATTTATATATGAAGATATAGTTTATAAAAGTATGAAATCAAACTGACCCCATATTTTTCATAGTTTAAATGAAGAACACTATACCTCAAACCATGTATCTAGCCCGAAAGATAAACACAGGATTTGAGGATGAGGCTCAATCAAATAAACTAAGAAATATATTACATATGTTTGCTCTGCGAAACTGTTTTATTTGCCGACAAATTCCCCTATTTAATATGAAGAATTAAATAGGGTTTATATTAAGCTGGGTTCGGACACGCTTCCTATAAATACAAGCCCCTATACTTAATTACATCTTAGATAACCAAAGTCATCTAAGGAAACTCTCAATAAAAAACAGGAAATATTATCTTCAAGGAGTTCAAAAGGATAGAACTTTTTCAACGAAATCTGACAAAGAGGTGTGAAAGGGAAATGACTGAAATTTGGAACATTTTATTTTGTAATCCAAAAGAGGAAGAGCTAGGGGATGGCATAGATCCGAAGGAGAACCTCGGTGACTTCCCAATCTATCAACTAGGGGATGTCATAGATCTGAAGGAGAACCTCGGTGACTTCCCAATCTATCATATTGTTTGGTTTCAGTTTTGAGGAGAAAAATATAAGTGTTTTATAATACCAAATTTATTAAATTAGGGCATACATTCGTATGAAACAATCACACAAACAACCTGGAAGATGTGAGGATTTAGGTCGTAACGAACGACGGTCGTAACAAACGACAACCTCGGAATCCTAAGATTAGTTAGGGCTTAGATTGTATTGCAAAGCTATACAAAAGTCTAAAGATGAGTTGAGAATTTATGTTGCACTAAACAGACGACCTAGATCCTATGCCTTGTTGTTTAATTCTAAGGAAGGAAATAGTTTAGCTGGGGAAGACAGATTTTGCTATTGAAGATGGTCGTACTGCCCACCATGCTAGCTCTAAGCTCCTCGTCATGGCGAGTTTAAGTTTTCTAGTGTGTCAAGTTATGATGTCAAATCAAATGGCCCTATAGTTACAATTCTTTTTAAAAAAATAATTCTTTAAATATTATGGGGCATATGAAAGTTGATTAGAGCGACACCGGTTAAGATCCTATGGTTCCCTCGTTCCGGTATCACATTTTCTATTGGAATCACTTAGTCCAAAATGAATTTACTAAACTCATTCTTTCATTTAGCATTCTTTCATTTAGACCGTGGGAAGCCTCATTAGTAATCGTAGGTTACCTCCTCCAAAAGATTCCCGATCATCCGATAGAGACGTCTTAATTTAGTTGTAGTTGTGGTTTTTTTTATATTTGTGATTAAATTTTGAGTTTTTTTTATAATTTGAATGTTGTGGCGGTGAATTTTATCTTGGTTGATGTTAGTTTTGGTTTTGATTTTACGACAATCTTAGCAGTTTTGGTTTTCATGCAAGTTGACATCGTTGTTTAACATGAAAGTTCGTATTTTGGTTATACATGCAAGTGAGTAAGTACAGTAACATACTAAAAAATAGTACGGGAAACCAAAAATGCAGGTAAATAAATCACAATAAAAGTGTACCTGGATAGTCTTCCCATCATCTCCAACTGAAACTCAAAATGCATGTAAGGACATTTTATGTAAAGCGGGAAAAATAAGGTTCCTAGACTATATGTTGGTGAGTCCTTATTGGTTTGATAAAGGATGATTTTATTAAGCAAAACATATCAAGTTTAGTAGATGACCAAAGGAAAATATGGAAAATATGTTGAGATTTTTATACCTATTTTATATTGTTTTTGATGATATTTCACTTTAAAGAAAAATATTTTTGATGTTTTGTTGCAGGTATGTTGAATTAGGGTCATTGGAACAAAAAGATGTAAAAAAAAGCGAACAAAGATGCAAAAAAAGAGCGAGTTTGGAGCGAAAAGGACCAAAATGTGTAGAATTGAAGTAGGGCGCCGACGGCACCATCGACCATGCCGACGGCGAGATTTTCCCGAGAATCTAGAATTAATTCATTAAGAAGGTCCGCCGACGGCGCCCTCAAAGCCGCCGACGGCGAGCTCGGCGGGGGTGGCTTACTAAAGTTTT
>NW_018253967.1:1845-2981 GCF_001263595.1 Phalaenopsis equestris | reverse complement strand
CTTGACAAGGAGAATGATGCTTTCTTATATATTGAATATCACATTTAAACCCTCATTAGTATCATTCGTTATGTAATAGTTATTAAAATTATATATTTATTGCAATTTCCTATTAGTGACAGACAAGCAAATTGAACTTCGTTGTTGTGATTAAAGTATTGCTTTTTCTAAAATCTTAGTTCGTAATTCTAAACCGCTCCCTGTGGGATCGATATCTAGGACTCCATTAGAGCCCTATATTACTTGAGCGATACGTATAATTGCGTTGATAAGTGTGACTTTACAACTATTGAATATTTAGTACGTTCATATTTATCTTATATTTTTAAGCATATATAAAGTCGCGGTCAAGTTTTTGGCGCCGTTGTTGGGGAGTGAGTGAGTAAAATCTTAATTAGAGTAACAGACAAATTAGGATTATTATAAATTTTTTACTTGAATTGCAACTTTTTTTTATATTTAGTTAATTAAATTATTGTGTACTGATTTCAAATTATATGCTTAAATTTGGACCTAAAAATTTTATACCCTACAATTCGGAATTAGAACACACTGTTAGAAGGATTAGAAGATTAAGAAGAGAACCTAGAAATTCTGATACATTGGAAAACAACATGATAAATTAAGGAATAGAGAATGAATACCAACCTAGACCTCTACGAGATCTCTACGAGATTATGCAAATCGAAGTTCACTTATCTATCCAAAATCCTGATGTAGTTGCTAATTCATTTGAGCTTAAACTTGCTATTATGCTTAAACCTGTTATTATCCAAATGGTAGGTACAAAACAATCAATTTGGAGGTACACCAAATGAAGATCCTAACTTACACCTCGCTAGTTTTTTAGAACTGTGTACTACTTTTAAATATGATAGTCTCAAACGATGTTGTTAGACTTAGACTAATTCCTTTTTCACTGAGGGATAAAGCTAAGATGTAGTTAAATTCGTTAGCACCAGGATCTATTAGAACTTGGGGAGAACTTTCACAGAAATTTCTATCCAAATATTTCCCTCCATCCAAAACTGTTAAACTTAGAAATGACATAACATCATTATGTCAGATTGATGGAGAGTCAATATATGAAGCTTGGGAGAGATTTAAAGATCTTCTTAGAAAGTGCCCTCATCATT
>NW_018253967.1:762-1018 GCF_001263595.1 Phalaenopsis equestris | reverse complement strand
TGTCTATGGAAGAGCTGATATTAAACATGGGTCAACAATTGCTGAATCAAGGAAATCAATTACAAAATCAAGGAACTGCTATTAAGAATACTGAAAACCAATTGAGACATATCGTTACTGCGCTTAGTAATCGAACATTATGAACTTTTCCTAGTACTGTGGAACCAAATCCTAAAGATCAAGGAAAAAAACAAATCAAAGCAATACAATTACGAAGTGGAAAAGAATTGGAAACAAGGGTGCAAAAAGAAACAAA
>NW_018253967.1:0-250 GCF_001263595.1 Phalaenopsis equestris | reverse complement strand
GTTACATATCCTAAAGGTATATCCTAAAGGTGTTATAGAAGATGTGTTGGTAAAAGTTGATAAATTTATCTTTTCTGTGGATTTCATTGTTTTAGATATGGAGAAAGATAAAGAAATAATTATTATTTTAGAAAGACCATTTTTAGCTACTATAAAAGCTATGATAGATGTTCAAAAATGAGAATTAACTATGAGAGTAAATTTTATCTTGGTTGTTTAATGTTGGTTTTGGTTTTAGTTTTGGTTTTGT
>NW_018253966.1:11768-16217 GCF_001263595.1 Phalaenopsis equestris | reverse complement strand
TTTTTTTTTTAGATGCATAATAGCAGGTTTTCACAATATTTTTTTCCCCTCTTGAAGATTGTCGAAGCAATGCGCCAGACCGTGACCAATATGATTGGAACACTCCCCCCTCAATTTTTTGCAGTGACCGTCACCACAGTAAGCAATCAGTGACATTTAATTTCACGATGATTTACATGTATACCACTCAATTCTTATGTATTTACATACCTTACACCTAAACCTAAATTTTTACGTAAATGCCATGTTACCAATGCACGAAAAGGCGTCTTTCACTTTGTTTTAAGTTAAAATAGTGGTATTTTTTATGTTATACGATATGTTTGGGGGGGTATAAATGTAAAAAAATCAAAGATTTAGTGTTAGATATGTAAATATATAAGAATTGGTTGGTATGTATCTAAATGCGCCTTAATTTTAGAGTCATGTACTTTTTGAGGCATGATGTTCAGTTCCATTTACACTGGTAATATAGGACACTGATTTACTTGCTGGATTAGGTTGCAGAAAACTTGGCGCAGCTCATGTATAGTGTGATGATGACTGGTTATATGTTCAGGAATGCACAATATCGTCTGGAGTTGCAGCAAAGTGTAGAAAAAATTGCACTTCCTGATGTAAAAGAGGTAATTGGTATCGAATTGTTGTTCATTTCTCGAGTAGCAAGAGATATATTGATGTTGCTGTTCTATTTTCCTGCAAATCCGCAATCTTGCTAGAGTTGATTGAGCTTACGAACTACTTCAGGCAAGCTCTGAAATTAGAGCGTTGCAATATTTTCTGAATGAGATGACTTAGGAAAGTGCATTAGTAAGTTTATCAAGATGGTTTTTAAGAAGGATGAGATTAGATATGAGGCGTTTCTTGAGGAAGAAGTGTTATGAAATAAGTTGAGATTGCATCAATATGCATGGGGAAATTACAAGGTAAGGATAATGTGAAGGAAAATTGAATTACATCAAGATGAATGGCTCGAAATAGGACAACGAATAATCTTGACTTGAGTTTGTTCATAGTTTGACTTAAAAAGAAATGAGATCCAATGCTTGATAAAAATTTTTTGAAACGGGAGAGTATGGTCATAGGAGTAGTGATCACTTTGCCTTTCTTTGACTTGACGGTCACTGGTTTTGATCATGATGATATTATTGCTTTCAATAAAATTGTGTGCACCAGCACCGTCCTAGATCCGACACTTGCGGAGCATTGAATTTTATCAGGATTTTGTTGCCACTAATGATAGTATTGGTACCAAGGTTCTTATCTTTGTTGTTCATATAGTTTGTCAGGGCGGTGCTTCTTGTTAGGTAATAATAAAACTACTAATGAAATTTTGAGTGATGAATAAATATTGAAACATTTTAAACATATATAATGATCTGTTCTAGTGTTTAAAGAAGATAATTATCAGGTTATGCCCTAGAGTAATTTGATGAAATTAAAAAATGTGAGAAATTGTTAATTATTCAATGAGAAATTGTTAAAATACGAGCAAACCTTGATATGAAATTGAACAAGCAGCATAGAAGCATAAAATATATTGTGCATGAGAAGATAGCGGAGTGACGAAGTGCAACAATATATTAAAAAAACGTGCTTTCGAAAGAACAAGTATCTTTTTGCAGTAATTATACAAAAGCTAATGGTTTACAAAGAGTATTAAACAAAACAATATCTATTACTTGTAATGATGATTGATGCGTGTCGTATGGTTGTTGTTAATAAAGAAGAAAGGTAATATATAAAATGGTTAAGCTTGGAGAAATAAGATCTAGAAACTTCAATCAAGTCATGCATTCTAAAAATGAAAATTATAAAGAAGCTTAGTAGAGAAATGCATGATTGTTGATTTAGCGTGTAACATGTCTCTTAGATATTTCTCCCGATATCTGAAATACATATAATTCAAATTGCGAAGACATCTCACCAATAGTTTGATATATTTTTTGATGTTGCTCACCATACTAAGAATAAAATATAATTGTCTTCTGCAAGAAGTATGCTTCACATATCTAGCCATTTGGACATGCTTTATTTTTTATAGTCATCTTGATTGTATATAAAAATCTGCAAAATAGATATTTTTTAATTAATTATGTTAATAAGTCATTGCAGTTTAAAAATTAGGCATCGAGATGACATATTTTTTGAAGTGATACATTCACCAATACTGTACTATATTCTTAGTCTCATAGCATAGATGTACATGCAGGTGCTCCATAAATTCAAAAAAATCATGAGGAAATATCTGTTCGAGTTTGCATGATATTAATGAAATGCTCACTTTATAATTTCTCAATATATTAACATCCAAATTCCCTGCACATAGATCCTTGAAAAATATACTGATTTTAATTACATGACCAAGTATCAGATTTGACAGAGCACTAAATGAAATTGAGGGTAAGCACTGAAAAAAGTTGTGGTAGTCATGACTTTTCATGCCAAACATTTTTATTGCTCTCACGTCAACATAGTGGCTCAAGTTGGATACATCCACAAGAAAACTTCAAAGAATGCATCCATTCACATAATTCTCTTCATTGATCCAATGTTAGAAAATACTTAGCTTTTAAGTTTTATTGGTTTACTTGTATTTATCTGTTGAAGTCTTAAATCCCCCTCTTATAATACCCATTCAATTCAAATCTCGTTTTGATATTCTTGTAGTTTTGCTCTTAATATTTGTCATAGTATTAAATATACTATCAAATTTTTTTTTTCAATGTGCATAACATCGAGATTATGTTTAATCAAATTAGTTTTTCAATATGAAGATCCTAAAATGTGCTCCTCTTTGCTAATTAAGTGTAACACCAAAATTAGGAAAAAGATTAAAGTTATTTCCGGGCTATCATTGATCTTCGACATTTTATTAATCATCTGCTATAATTTGTTCCCGATTGTCCATGGGCAAGACTTGATTTTTCAACCATATTTTTTAAGAAAACATCTCTATTCATTTTGAATGAGTGATTGTGGGCTAGAAACCTGCGATGACTGTCAAACCAAAATTTTTTTTTTTCATATTTTAAAGTGAATACCTTGGATAAATCCATACAGTAAGACCAAACTAATTTTACCGCAGTGCTTTAACCAGATGACATCCCATAAACCGAAAATCACTAATTGTCAACATCAAGGAAGCTTTAAGCTAAAAATTCTATTTTCTAACAATATCATAATAAACACACATGTTTCCAATAATGCTTGAAGCTTATCTATTAGAGGTTATGAGTAGACATCAATTTTTTTCTTGGGGCTATGTGGACCTGGTATGATCCATGTCAGAAATAAAAAAGACGTGATCATGCACATATTAGTAGGCAAGATATGTTGTAATAATTACTGACCAAAACGAGTAAGAATTTGCACTCTGAATTTATGGCGTGAACTTATGTGCATTTAAGTCATGTCTAATATTGCGTGAGTTTAACAACAAAATCAGGATAAGTAAGATCGAAATGTTTTCAAGCTTTCTTATCTGATGGATGACTCGAAGAGTTGATATCAAGAAATTTGTTCTCGTGTCATGCCATGTGAGTAGTTGTATGCATAGAAGCCAATATATTCTGAAGCCGGGGGATGAGGAGAACGTATAAGTGATACTTGTATGAAATATTTTTTCTTATTTCTTCTTTTTCAACCTCTTGGTTTGAATCCTTTAACACCATAAAATCTGCATTTAGTTTTCATTTTATTTGTTTTATAATATAATATGTAATCATTAACACAATAGTTAATCTCATGTGATAGTAATATTAACTTCGAAACCAATTTAGTTGTTCTATAGAGGTCTTCTGAAACTAAATTTACTTTATAGTGTATTTATTAGTAACACTATATTTTGATTAAAACATTATCTGGGTATATTATAAATTTGTAATGCTCAACATTCTCCGTGTTGTTGAGAACTCTGAATGCGTGTACAACTTTTCTGTAAAAGCTGTTATGTGACATTCAATAAATCATAGAATTTTTACGCTTCGTTATTCAATATTTGATCATCTTCATGAACTCTCTCAACAAAGTGGGCTTTGCTTGCATCAAAACTCATATATGTTAAGATTGTTTTCCGTTGGAGGGATAGAACTTAATGATACACTAACATGATCATATTGAACATTTGATTTATGCTCATCATGTGCAGTCCAATACCAATTGTTAGATTGGAAACCATACGATACAAATCTAACTTGACTTCATAAGGTGTTAGATATACTTAATTTTTGTTCTGTGCACATGAGAATCAAAACTTACCTTTTGAAATATAAATGGGTAACTGCGATGCAACTTGCACAAATTTCTATACACTTCTGCCTGGATACAATCTATTATACTTTCATGATCTTAAGTCTCTAATATCCGTTAGTCATTTATATATATATATATATATATATATGTAGATTGAAAGAGAGACATTTAAAATATACAAAAGACATTTCATAT
>NW_018253966.1:0-11044 GCF_001263595.1 Phalaenopsis equestris | reverse complement strand
TATATATATATATATATATGCACAAACACATAAAAATGCAACTGTTACATGAATTTACAAATTTTGAGATTTACTAAATCCTAGAGATATAAGGGCCGAAATTTTGCCTTCTATTCGACTTAAATCCGGTTTTACTAAATCCACGGGGAGTGTGGATTTTATAGATCGATTTATCTTTTTTTATTGTAAAATTTGCATACATGTCACTTACTTCCTATCTATTTACATATCTAACACATATACTTCAATTTTTACACATGTGCTACCTTACCTATGTATAAAAATGTGTCTTTAACTCTATAAAAGTTAAAATAGAGGTATTTCTGATGTGAAATGAAAGATTTGGGTGGTGGTATACATGTGAACAATGGTTTAGGTGTTAAATATGTAAATACTTATGAATTGGGTGATATGTATTTAAACTTTTCGTATTTTCTAAATCAAACAAATTCTAAATCTTACTTGCAGTTAAACACCCTCGAAGACATGTCTAAATCCCAATCATTAAACCTAAAGAAAAATTAATTAATTCGACAAAGAAAAAAACAAAGGAATCAACAAATGACATGCAGAAAAAAAAGGAAATTACCTTGAAGCCTTTGGAAGAGGATAGGCTGTGAGGTTGCCGGATGATTGTCAGAGAGGAGCGGTTGCTGGGAGGTAGGTTTTTGACAATAGAATAGTTGAGAGCGCAAATGAGCCCGACGGGTGTGGGTTTAGATCAGAAGGGTTAAGCATCGGATTTACGTTTACTACATACATCGTTATGTAATTTGCTTCGACCGCACCATTGCCGCTATTAAATGACAAAGATTAGGAGGAATAATCTCACCGCTTCTCGATGCTAAATGTTTGTGTTGTCATATTACTACACAAAAATCATCCTTAATAATGGTTGCCATAAATCAAGCGCAAATATTTGGCTTCGAACTTGCTCGACGCAAATTTGGATGCTATTTAACTATTTTTGGTAGTGTATATAGGCATAAAAGTAATAGTAAACAAATGGATTGTCAAAATGTAAAATGGTTAGAGCCGCCCAACGCTGCCGCAAAAAAAAAAAAAAAAAAAAAAAATCTAGAGTTGAATTTTAATACATACAATCAAGACGATTCAGTAAAGTAGATTTCATAGAGCCATCCTAAAATAGTTGAAACGATGATGAGGTCTCATACATTTTACAGAGTTAGATTCGGCGGAATGCGTTTTCACAATATCATTGTTCATCACACTCTGGTAGGTGCTATCATCCACTCTAGTTCACCTAACATGCTGCTGGCATGACATCTTTAGTTTAGTTAGTTACCCATCCTATGTCAAGGAGTGGTCAGGATACAACCCATTTAGGCTTGCACATTTTGCAGAATGGAGAAGTTTTCTATGAAATTTTTAAAGGTTAAATCAACATTGTTAAAGCACAATACAATGTGATGCGTGAAAGGGTATTTTTGCTTTGGGTGCTTGAAGTGTAAGCAAAGCATACTTTTGTTACTTGAAATATTGAAGTACACATATCACAAGGAACAAATATAATTAAATTTATACATGAAAAATTGTAGACAAAATTTGGACAGGCTGTGTACCATGAAAAAGCAAAATTGAGCTGTTAAGAAGTTGACAAACATAAATCCAAACAAAATTGAAAAAATATTAACAATTCAAGGTATAGCGGAACTAATTTAAGGTATAACGAATAAAATGATAAAATAGCAAGTGAAAATTAAGGAAACTTGTGAGAACAAGAGCAACAAATGATCTGAAGCCTTGCCATTTCATTTCTTTCGGAGTTTAGAAGAGAAAATAAAATTGTTGTGTACCAAGAGAGAATAAAGTGAGAAGCCGACAGCTTGAACTAGGAAAGTGAAAAGTTAAGGGGTACTTTTGTTCATTTTTGCTCATGCCCTAACTTTATAGGTAGAACAAGTGAATCAGCTGGTATGGTTGAATTGGTGAGGGTGTGAACTTGGAGATTATAATTGTTGATTTTTCTAAACCACATGTGTGCTTAGCACATTACGTGATGGTGCATAATATTGTGTTGCTCAACGACCACCATGCTTTGTTGTGCTGGCGCGCTTTGCATTGTAGTGAAACACTGCTTCTTTGCACTGCAACACTTCACTCAAAGCACATTTTAAATTGCACTAGGCTTAATAAGCAACATATATGAGGTTTTAGAATGTTGGCTAAATCTTGCAAATGCATAGTATAGAATCAATATTAATGAAAGTAAAACAAATCTTTCCTCTTATAATTTTCTACATTGTATCCATTATATGGATTAAGACGTTTTTTTTACTGAACGTATACGGTATACTAGATAAATATTCAAAATTCCATGTTCTTTTGAAAAGAATTCCTTACTTAATAGGTAGAGTGATACTTAGATATGATATGTTTAATTATTGTGGCTATTATATAAAAGAATGAGATATAGATGAAGATATAATTTCTGAAGTTCTAGGTGGTAAAATGGAGAAATATTTAAGTATTTTTCTGCAATGAGAGAAAGTCATTAAGATGCAATGGTAAATTGTTTAACACTTTGATTAGGTTAGGTATATTACATGATTGAGTGTTAGACTTGTAAAATTTGATTGATAGGCAAAGGGAGCCTAGAATAAATGGTATGGTGAAATTAGAAAATATAGTCTGAGGAATGATTTGATTATTTAAACCATTGAGGTAAGGTCTGTTAATTATAAGGAAATGGAAAAAACACTCTAGTACTTTAAACATATGCAATAAATGATAGAAAATGCATTGATAAAATTGGATTGATAAAATTTTAACTTGAACTACCATGAAGAAATATGTGTGATGAATGGTAATGTGGATATTGATCGTGCAAAAAAGATTTGTGCATAATTGGTTTAGCTCATGCACCATTCAACAAAAATGAATGAAGAATGAAGTTCTATAAAGCTAACCCCAATTAGTTGGGATATGGCTAATGATGATGATGCTAGCCTTGAGTTCAATTAATCAAAACCATGATGCTAAGCACTATGCTCGGATTTTGTAGTAGTCTTGTAATGTAATCGATTAAGTATTTTATTTTAATTTTATGAATACATGTATCATTTTCCTTGTTATTCAACTTGTAATAGGGTGCAATGATGAAATTCAATAACCTATATTTTCATTGTAACAATGTTTCGTAAGATCCAACCAATTTTAATTGCAGGATGTCCCAAATTATGCACCTGGATCCCAGAAGAAAGTGAGTGGAGAAGTTATCAGGTGGAATAAGGTTTCTGGCGCCGAGAAAATGGATGCAGTAAAATACATAGAGTATCTTGAAGCAGAAATTGAGGAGCTGAATCAACAAGTTAAGAGGAGATCCACCAACGGACATAATGAACTTTTGGAGTATCTTAAAACCCTTGAGCCTCAGAATTTGAAGGTATTAAACCTGCTATTTTTTTTTAATGTGATGTGAAAACTATTTTCTTTATAAATCATGAATTTTTCTATTGTATTTAAAGATACGTGGCTTCTTTATTTACCTTTGTTTATTTATGGAATTTGAAAATTTGATCTTTGCTTTTAATAAGGATAAAGTAGGCTTCATCCAAGAGTTCGAATCACCTGCAGTTGAGGGATTATCATTGTGCAGCTTAAATATCAAATTTGCCGCATCTCATTTTAGGACTTTAAAATAAAATAACTCGTCCCTCTATTTAGCTTTACGATTTTTACAATTGCATAATTCTGTGATTCTTGTTTTTGTATTTAAAAAATTGCTTACACTTTTAAGTTGAATCGTGGTCGAAATTTTCAATATTATAAGTTTCTAAACATTTTAATTATTTCTCTTTTTTTTATTTAACAATAGCGCATATGCTACCTTTAATAATCTCAATTTAGGTATCATGAAATGCTAATATTTATGTTTCCTCTTTGAATCATGAAACCATTTTTTTCACTTTCTAGAAGCTTGAATTCGTGTGAAATTTTATAGCTAGTATGTTGCAAAAATATGTGCTTAGTTACTCAAATCTGCCATCTAGCCATCTAATGCTAAACAACTATAGAAATATTGTTTTTTTTATTCATTACTCGAATGAGGATTTGGACATGTTGTATAAAAATGATCTTATTTATTAGAATGAAATGAAAATATGACGCGGACACAACAACAAAAGCAACAATAACAAATCTTTATCCTACTAAGTGGGGTTAGCTACATGAATTTTTTTTCTTCATTGCGGCTTATTGAGTGTCATATTTTCATTTAATTTTAATAAATTAAGATTACTTTTTATACAATATGTCCAAGTTTTTCTAGGTCTACCTCTGCAATTCTTAACATAAGTGGAATCTAAAATATCTACCCTCCTAACCAGATCATTAGATGGTCGATATTTAATGTGACCTAACCATCTAAGATGACTCTTTCTAATTTTGTTCACCACCTATCACCGATATCATTTCACATTTTGTCTCTAAGTGTAAAGCTACTCATCCACCTAAGCATTCTCATCTCGAAAACACTTAACTTAGTTTTATGTTTCTCGTTTAAAGGCCAACATTTAGCACAATAGAGCATTGCAGGTTTTACCGCCATCTTATAAATATTTCCTTTTAGTCTTAGCAATACTTTTCTATCAGAGAATAGGCCCGAAACATTCCTTCACTTCAACCAACCAGCTTGAATTCTACTAATAAGATCCTCATCTATATCACCATCACTTTGAACAATAGAACCGAGATATCTAAAGCTTTCACACCTTCAATAATTTTATTATTCGAAGTTATAACTCTGTCACTAGAGCTACTACCACTAAAATTACATTTCATATATTCAGTTTTAGTTCTACTTTAATGAAAGCCTTTAAAATCCAATGTAGGTCTCCAATCTATAATTCAAGTTTTTCCTGAGGTTTTTCTCTAGTTTTATCTACAAGAAGGATATCATCAGTGAAAACATACACCAATGTACATCCTCCTGTAAATGTCCAGTAAGAGCATCCATAACTAAAGCAAAAAGATATGGGCTTAAGAGTCCTATTTATATTTAGTAAAGACCCAAAAATAACTTTATTTCTTAGTCCTTAGAATTTGACCTAAAATTTTTGCTAATCTAGATCTCATCAAACTTCAATTCCAAAAATAAAAAGGAGTTTTAGAATTTAATATCAACAAAAGTACAGTTTTGGCTATTATGCCATAGCCACAAACAATAATTTTAACAATTTACTATAGGGTAAAAATTTAAACTTGGGATATCCAGTTTTCTCTTACATTGACAAGATACAAGAACAACATTAAGAAATCCATTAGAGCAACTTTTGGTTCAGTATAATTGCAAATTAATCCATAGCTTTCATTCATATTTTTCTCTATCTCATGACTCGACCATCAAAGACGAGTGTTTCTAGAAACTATCAATACTTATCAGTTAGAAACCTTGAATTATCCAATTAAATCTCTATCCGTATAATTAACAACCAATTGAAGCACCATTTATAACAATAAACAGTACACCTATCACAATCAGTGAAAAATACTAAATTGGGAACTAATCTTGTTTCTGCTACAAAACAAGAGAGAATCACATTTTCAAACTACGGAATTGAAAGAAAGTTAAATTAGGGAATTCGATGAGAGCTGAATGAATAACACTTTGTGTTTTAAGCTAATAAACTAAATTAAGAGAGAAAAAAATAGACAACGAATACCATTTTTATATATGATCATTATTGGCATTCGTGCACCAAAACTATAATCAAAACTATGAAAGTGACTAAACAAAAAATTTGCATTAATATTGTGCTCATTAATGATGAAGAGCATGGAATTTTAGATTTCTGTTATTTTCTCCAATTTATTGATTTTTTTTATCAATGGAATTAAGTATTTGATTTTTATTTTGCTAATCTGAACATAAAATCATAAGTTGCTTTATCATGCAAAAATCAGTAGCAATTTTATCACAAGCATCCTCGGTTAGTAGTAATTTACATGTAAGATAGTGAAAACAGTGGAAAAGTATAAGATGACTTAATTCTTATTAATGCAAATGGGGGTATAAATACCCATTACAGTACTTATAGGTAAGGAAAACAATAAAAACAGAATTCAATAGACAAGGAAAGAAATAATATCAAATATAAGAGGCAACTAATCTCTCTAAATAAGGAGAAAAAAATAAATAGAGATTTCTAAGATCCCTTATTTAATTTATCACCCTCTAAATATAGAGTTATAACAAATATGGAATAGAATCATTATTATTCATGAGATCTTTCAACACTCCCCCTCAAGTTGGCATAAATATGTCACTCATGGAAAGCTTGCTAACTAGATTCTCGTGTTACACTTTGGAAAGACCTTTTGTTAGAATATCTGTTGTTTGGCTAGCAAAGGGTATGTAAGACATACATATCACACCACTATCTATCTTCTTTTTGATAAAATGTATGTCAACTTCTACATGTTTTGTTCTGTCATGTAGAACATGATTATGAGCTATAGAGATTGCAGCATTGTTATCACAGTAAACTTTAATAGGTGTTGGTATAGGATTATTCAACTCTTCCAGGAGTTTTTTTATCCATAATACTTCACAGAGTTCATGTGCCACCGAGCGAAATTCTGCTTCAGCACTACTTCTTGCTACCATCCTTTGTTTTTTACTTTTCCAAGTCACAAGATTTCCGCTTACAAAGGTATAATAACCTCATGTGGATCTTCTATCATTTACATCTCCTGCCCAAACTGCATCTGTGTAGGCCTCTATTAGAAATGTTCTCCCTTTTTGAACAAGTCCTTTTCCAGGGGTTCTTTTGAGATATCTTAAAATTCAAAATACAGCTTCGAAATGAGTAGGTCTAGGTGAATAAATGAATTGACTCACAACGTTCACTGCAAAGTCTATGTCAGGTCGAGTGTGAGTCAAATAGATTAGTCGCCCTACAAATCGTTGATAGCGTGTTTTGTCCATTACCTCATTAACTACTGTTGTTTTCAACTTTATATTATGTTTAATTGGCGTATCTGCTGCCTTGCAACTGTCATTCTTGTTTCTTTGAGTAAATCAAGTACATACTTGCGTTGATTTACAAAAATTCCCTCAGTTCTTGCAAACTCCATCCCGAGGAAATATTTCATCTTTCCCAAGTCCTTAATATCTTTCCTCTTCAAGTTGCTAATCTGCAGAGTATCATCCCATGTCATAATTATGTCATCTACATACACAATCACAATGACTACTTTACCTTTGATGGAATGTTTGAAAAAAAAGAGTGTGATCACCTTGGCTTTGAGAGAATTCATGTTTCTTGATAACATCACTAAAACGCTCAAACCAAGCTCTAGGAGCCTGCTTTAACCCGTACAGAGACTCTTTTTAATTTGCATACTTTAGTTTTTACAAATTTTTCTTCAAACCCGGGTGGTAGGTCCATATATACTTCTTCTCGCAATTCTCCATTTAAAAACACATTTTTTACATCAAATTGATGAAGTGGCCAGTCGAAGTTAACTGCAAGGGAAAGAAGTACTCTAATAAAGTTAATTTTAACAGCAGGAGCAAAAGTCTCATGGTAATCGATTCCATGAGTTTGAGTAAATCCTTTTGCTACTAATCTCGCTTTGTATCTCTCCACACTTCCATCAGTTTTAAACTTCACCGTGAACACCCATTTGCACCTAACCGTTTTTTTGTCTTTAGGTAGATCAATAATTGTCTAATTTTTATTTTTCTTAAGAGCATTTATTTTTTTCATCACAACAAATTTCCAACTGGGTTCACTTAATGCTTCCGAACAGTGCTTGGAACAAGCATATTAGAAATCCTAGACACAAATGCCCTATGATTTTTTGATTGTTTTTCATATGACAAGTATTGTGTGATAGGATGTTTCGTGCTTGTTTAAATTTCTTTTCTGAAAGCAATTAGAAGATCAAGATCAGGAGTGGAAGTAGAGGAGGGAAGATTATTCTAAGTTGTTGGGTCATTATCGAAGCAAAGGTGATTGAACATCTGCTGAGGGAATAACTGAGGCTGTAGTAACTTTATGAAATTTCTTCCTAGTATAAACATGCAGCTCATGTTGAAGATTATGATCCATTGGAAGTACTTCTCCCCCTGTCTCTCATAAAGTAACATCTGACAAAATAGGATTAGTAGTGCTGACCCTAGTTTCCATATCAGAATTAGTTAAGAAATGGGTAAAGTTTCCCAAAAATTATTTTCTTCAACTAAAGTATCCCTCTGAAGAAAATTATTTTGAAAAAATGGATGATCCTCGACAAACTTGACATCCATGCTCTCAAATTTTTTTTTTCGAGATTAAAGCATTTGCACCCACGTTTATTGGAAGCATACCCAATAAAAACACATTTTTCAGCTTTGAGATCAAGTTTTGAGCGATACACACTTGGGATATGCACATAGCAAACACATTCAAAAACTTTTAAAAGGAGATCAACTGTTATCTTAGATGTGGAAAAAAAAATTTTTAAGACTTGTAAAGGTGTTTTAAATTTCAAAACTCGAGATGACATTCTGTTTATTAAATAATAGAAGGTAAGGAGTGCATTACCCCAAAGATATTTAGGAACATTTATGGAAAACATACGTGCCCTCGTAACTTCGAGTAAATGCCTATTTTTTTTTTTCAACAATACCATTTTGTTGTGGTGTGTCTCGACAAGTGAATTGATGTAGAATACCTTTTTTCAAAATAAATGTTCTCAAATATTTGTTGAAATATCCAGTCCCATTATCCGTTCTTAGAATGCCAATTTTTGTTTGAAATTGATTTTCAATCATGTGAAAAAATTCTTTAAATCGTTGTTCAACTTCAAATTTCTTTTTCAATAAATATACCTAGCAAATTCGTGTGTGGTATTCAATAAATGTTACAAACAATTTTTTTCCAGAAAGTGTGTTAACTTTGGATGGGCCCCAAACATCACTATGCACCAAATAAAATGGTTTTGAAACAGAATATGATTTTATTGGAAATGAAACACGATGACTTTTAGATAATTACATGCTTCACAATGAAATTTTGAACAATCAATACTTTTAAATAGTTTAGGAAATAAAGATTTGAGATATGGAAAACTAGGATGCCCTAATATTTTATGTCATAACATAACTTGATCATAGTCAAAGCTTGAACTCGTACTACCTAATCCATGATTTTTTTATTCGCAGAATCAGTTCCATCGTAGGAGTACAACTCATTTATTTCTCTAGCAGTTTCAATCATCTTCCCCGAGTTCCGGTCTTGAAATACACAATTGGAAGGAGAGAAAAAATTGAATAATCAAAATCTTTAGATAATTTGCTTACAAAAAGAAGATTACATGTAAATTTTGGAACATATAAGACAGATTTCAAAGATATTTTTTATGAAATTTTAATAATTCATTTTCCTGCAATAGGTGAAAAACTACCATCAACAATTCTGATTTTTTCGGAATCAGAACATGGATAATATGAATCAAATAATTGAGAACAACTTGTCGTATGATCAAAGACTCTAGAATCAATAATTCAAGGAGTGGTACTTCCTAGAAAAGCCAAAGGATTACTACCTGCTTGTGCTATTGAACCGATGGGCGCATTAGATGATGAACATGATTTCATCAGTTTAAGAAGATGATTTAATTGCTCTTTATTAAATGGAGATGACTCAGCCTCATTTGCGGTAGGTGTGCTATGTTCACCAGATTTTTTTCCTATCCCTTAACATTAGGTGGCTTACCATGCAATTTTCAGTATTTTTCATGAGTATGGCGTGGCTTTCCACAGTAGTCACAGTGCAGGTTATTTTTTTGTTTTTTGCACGCTGGTTGTGAGAAGTTTTTTTTTGTTACTTGAGCTTCAAGAATAGCCAGCATTGATCCTTCCATGAACTCGGTTGAACCTGCAGCCTTCTTTCTCAACATCACATGTCTCCGACTCTCTTCTCTCCTTATCTCTGCAAAAACTTCACCAATTGTAGGCAGGGGATTCCTTTCAATTATTCGACCACGGACCTCATCATATTCAACTTTTAGACCTGCAAGAAATTTGAGTATTCGGCTAGTGTCCACTATCTTCTTGTATTGGTTGCTGTCATCGTTTGATTTCCACTCATGATCGTTGAATAAGTCCAGGTCTGTCAAATCCGCTTAAGAGAATTGAAATACTTTGGCACAAAATCCTCACCTTGGCAAATTTCCCCAAGTCTCAGGGTTAACTCATAAACTTGAGATTGATTTACAAGATCAGAGTACATTTCTGAAACATTGTCCCATAATTCCTTGGCGGTAGAGTAACAAAGATAATTTGCACTTATCTCTTCAGTCATGGAATTGACGAATCATGTCATTACAATTGAGTTTTTCGCATCCTAAATGACATGTTATGTCATTCATGTCAGGTTGTTTAATATCACCTGTAATATAGCCAATCTTTCCTCTTCCTCGGAGATACATGTGAACAGATTGTGACCATCGAAGAAAATTATCACCATTTAATCTGGATGAGATGATTTTTCGATGTATTTCTTTGAGGTTCGGGCTGGGATGACTGAAAAGGCTGACTTGTCCTATACGTGACTTCAGACATTTTAGAGATGAAGACGGTGAATTTGGTCGAGCCCGAGATTCTCTGCCGAAACAAAAGATTACCGTATTCGGAGAATTACCTCGAGACGGGAAGAAAAGGGAAAGCGGAAGACGTCACAGAGGATCGTACGCTTGCTATCGGAGGGAACAGAGGTGGATAAGGCGGCCGCCAACCCGACCGAGCGACAAAGCAGCGGCGAGCGAACGACCTCTAGGCGGACAAAGTCGTCGAGCGGCGAGCCAAACAATTCGAGCTCTCCAGGCGTACGAAGTCGTCAAGCGTCGAGCGGCGAGCGGTGAAGCAGTCGTTTAGCGGCGAGTGAGTGGTTCGAACAACTCGAGATCGAGCAGCAAGCAGTTAAGCGTCGAACAACTCCACGATCGAGATCAAACAGCTCCGAGATGCGGCACAAATCAGGCCAACGACTAAAAAATCGAGCTCTCCAGGCGAAGCAGACGACTCGAAAGATTC
>NW_018253965.1:9232-13598 GCF_001263595.1 Phalaenopsis equestris | reverse complement strand
AGGTCAACAAATGGACCCACAATAAGTGTGGTGTGGTGGGCAAGCACACAATGTGTATTGGCATTGACGACGAGATCAAGAAAAACCAATACAAACTCCTAAGTCAAAAGACCTGGAAGTTTGTGTAGAGTTGTGTGTGTGATTTGTTTCTGCTGAGGAATTAGCAGGTGATCGTTTGATTGAAATCAAGGAGTAGGGACTCTCACTGGGGATCGGAAAGTGAATTTTGAGTTATGAAATTTCAGGTATTTTTAAAGGAAGGGAGTCAGTATATAAGTGTTGACCCCGAGGTGGGAATTGAAATTTGGGTATCAATCCTGAAATAAGAATCAGATGTCATAATCCATTTAAGGTAGTCTTAAAACTGATTTCAAAAGATGAGAATAAGATGCCTTAAATTAATCAAAGGGCTTATTCTCTCAACCTCAAGAATATCGTTGAATTTGATTTGAAGGATTGCGACAGGAGGGGTTCCTAAAGTAATGTGGAATACGATATAAAATTCTCAACCTCTAGTATATCGTAGGATTTGATTTGGAAGATTGCAATAGGAGGAGCTCCTAAAGAAACACGGTATTGGATGTGAAATCCTCAACCTCTAGAATATTTTTGAATTTGATTTGAAAGATTGCAATAGGAGGAGCTCCTAAAGCAACGCAGAATCGAATATAAAATCCTCAACCACTGAATATCGCGTTTCTAATTGTGAAATTTATGAAGATTGACATTGGTGAGGAAAAAATTGTGAAATTTTGTGAAATTTTGTGAGATTTTGTGCAGAATGTGAAATTCCGCGGGGATATGAAAAAAACTGGTGCAGACCAAGGTAGTTGCACTACGCAAAGCAAAGAGTAAGAAACCTCGAACTCGAGAAATTCATCATTTCCTTTTCTTTTTGTTAGGATTTGGACCCAGTTTTAGACAAGCAAGACGTCTTAGCTTCTAAGAATGAGTCTTTGTCTCCGAAATATTGCAAGGCACAGTACTTCTTGAAGTATCATCCACTAACAAATGACAAGTGTAGAAAATAGTCCATCCTTAAGGTATCATCAGAACATAACCTAAAGCAACGCGGAAATAGATGTAGAATCCTCAACCTCTAGAATTTGATTTGAAAGTTTGAGATAGGATGAGAAACTAAAGCAACGCGAAGTCAAATGTAGAATCCTCAACCTCTAGAATATCATATAATTTGATTTGAAAGATTTTGATAGGAGGGACTCCTAAAGCAATGCAAAATCGGATATAAAATCCTCAACCTCTAAAATATTGTTGAACCATTGCAAAGCAATGCGAAATCGGATGTGAAATCCTCATTCTCTAAAATATAGTGTGAACCATTGCTAAGCAATGCAGAATTGGATGTGAAACCCTCATCCTCTAAAATATAATGTGAATCATTGCTAAGCAATGTGGAATGCAGATCGAAATGTGAAATCCTCATCCTCTAAAATATCGTGTAAATCATTGTTAAGCAATGCGGAATCGGGTGTGAAATTCTCATCATCTAAAATATAGTGTTTCAAATTTGTGGGAAACTAGTAGAATTTATGAAGATTGACATTGGTAAGGAAAAAAAATCGGGACCTTGAGCTCAAAGAACTAAAATTTTGTTGAGGTTCAATTTGTGCAAAGATTGATGAAGAATTTTGCTGAGATCTGGCTCATGCAGAGAATATGAAGAATTTTTCTGAGATTTGTATATGCAGAGATCATGAAAATTTTGCAAAGGTTGGAGAACGTCTATGTAAGTTCGTACAGTGCAGAATTTTATTGAAATGTCTGTGTAGAGACTCACAAAAATTTACGAGATACAAAATTTTGTTTCAATGTTGATTTTTATTTTGTTGCATTTGTTTTAGGATTTGGACTCAATTTTAGACAAGCACGACATCTGAGCTTTTAAGAATGAGTCTTTCTTTGAAACACGGGGCACAGTGTTTCTTGAAGTATCGTCCATTTACTAAGGACAAGTGTTAGAAAATAACTCACTCTGGTCGCAAGTTTGTAGCTCCATTTGTAGTAGTCATCATTTGATTTGTTGTAGATTTTGTAAAAGTTGTTGAAGATGTCTTTAAGAAATCTTCCTGACATTCTTCGAGTTGACGTTGGAGTTGTATTTGCTGGACAATGAAAGATATGACTTCAGGGTCGAATTTCCATTAACTGCTAATATCATCGTCGTTTCTTTAATTCTTTCTTTCTGAGCCTAAGTAGATTTTAAAATTTTGGTCGTATGATCAAAATTTTTTTTGCTTTCCAAAGATATTTCCGAGTCAATTAATAACCGACCAGAAGACTCAAGATCGTTGAACTTTTTTCTTGTATATAATATCAGAAAAATTTTCTTAAGAGAGCATTTTAATTCTCATCAATTAGGGGAAACTCATACACTAATTTTTTATTATAAGTTCACCTTAAGCTTCTTCTCAGGGAGACTCTTCTTTTTGCTTTGATTTTTTTTTCAAACTTTTCACACAATTTTTTCCTCTTCTTTTTTTTCTCTTTCTTTTTTTCTTTTTTTTTCTTTTCCCCATGTTTTGTTGAGAATTACTATATCTGGTAGAGCATGATTTAATGATTGTGAATGTCTTAATTCAGACACCAATTTTTTATTATAAGCTCACCTCAAGCTTCTTCTCAGGGAATTTTCACACAACAATTTTTTTTTGCTCCATTTGTTTTCTGAGAATTACTATATCTTGTGAAACATATTTCTCTTAAAGATTTTGAATGTCCAAATTCCCTTGACTAATAATCCTCAAATGTTTCTTGAGTTGAATTCTAGGATATTATAACACGTTCAAAAGTCATGACTCAGTCACGTGACAGGAAATTAAAAGGCTCATGATATCCCGAGTCAACTATTTGTATTGCAACCACACTATCTTATTTTAAAATCAAATTAGATTGAAATCAACTTAGGACCCAGTCCAAATTCTTTAAAGTGGATTACTATGTTATTAGGGCATTAATTTCCTTCTCCCTGAAGTCATAGTCTTATCAAAACATCCAAAATTTTCTTTCGAGGTGATCAATTTTTTTTAAATTTTTCACAATCCTGAACAACAACAAACCCTTTCTTTTCATTAATTCTGGTGGGAGGGATGGGATAGACTAACATTGATCCTTCTAATTTCCCATTTAAACAAAAATAGTAAAACAATAGTAGCCAAGAGGCATTTCATTCGTTGGTAGTTGCATAGGAATGGGTTGGAACAAACAGATCGACCGAAATCATATTGATAGAACCTCTTTCAGGTTCCTTTCAAATATTCTTCTGAGATCGTTACGTCCCCATTCTTGAATTTTTCCTCAAGCAGGTCTTTGAAACTGCAACACTCTTCTATGGTGTGTCAAACGAACCTGTGGTACGGGCAATATCTCGGATGACCTTTCTTGTTGAACTCATCAGGCTTCTTCTACTTAGGCAACCTAAACTCGGGATTCTTGATTAGACTACGGAACATCTTTTTTTTTGCTTCATCTTTAAGATAATATATCCCATTTGATCGAGTGTTCATGATTGGAACTTATCTTTCATATGTCTAGTAAGGTCTCTACTGAGATGATTGCTGAATATTCTGACGAGGATGTTGGAAGGTTTGTTGACGTTGCTCTGCTTGTATTTGCAATTTTCATTTTCCCCTGCTAACCACAGCAACTATCCCAGATTTCTTCTTGATTATTTTGGTTATCATGGACTTCTTGTCCATCTCGTGAGAATCCATATACTTGACTTCTTCTTGTAGATTGTCAGCTTTGTTGAGTAACTTCTCGAAAGACTTGATGGTAAGTCCCTTAAGCATGAAAGCTATTGGCCCACGGATGCTTTTGAGTAGGATCTCAATTGCATGATGTTCTTGTAGCTGAGTTTCACATTTCATGCTAAGGTTTCTCCACCTCAAGATATAATCCACTAAAGTTTCGTTAGGATTTTATTTTTCTGCCACGAGATCTCCAATCGAAACATGATGCTGGATGCTACACTCCCACAAATCTCTTTACAAACAGTAGCTCTAAATCGTCGAATGTCTTCACCGCTCTATTGGGCAACTCAACATACCAATCAAACGTTAATCAAAAGTAATCTCTGACAGGTTGCTAACAAACTGTTGGAAGAGTAAAGCTTCATTATTTCTTGTGTTGCCACAATTGGCTCGGAAGTGTTCCATGTGCTGTCTGAGATTTCCAGTCCCGTCAAATACCTTAAAGTTTGGTGAGACAAAACCCTTAGGGTAGGGTACGACATCAAACTCCTCTAGGCAAGGTCTACCTTTCAAAATCAATGCATCGCCCTTAGGCTGGGTTAAGGCCTCTCAAACTTGTTCAACCATTTGTTTAAATTCATTTTTTCTGGTATGAC
>NW_018253965.1:7099-9180 GCF_001263595.1 Phalaenopsis equestris | reverse complement strand
TTTCTTTCATTTGCAGCATGAATGATGAATGGTTTCTGGTTGGTTCATTTCTGGAAGCGTCATCTGCGGTGATTGTGACTATCTTTGCATTGTAATCAGGGCGGTCGTCAATTCTTCAATTTTTTTTTCAAACAATTGATCTATTCATCCCGTTGTTGGGTGGCCCCTTGCCTCTCATCCGTGACGTTCTCCACACCAGAAGATGGAGCATCGCGCGTAGATAACTCGGCCTCGATGACATTGATTTCTGTTAATCCTTCATCCATGTAATATGACACATCGTAATCTTCATCATTCATATATTTTCCTTGTTCTTCAGATAATCGCGCAATATTGGTTTGGAGTCTCTCCAGCTTATCGTCGATTGACCTTCCTTTGATTACTTTTAGGGTAATTGGGGATTTCTGAAGAGTTTCATTTCTTTTGTTGAGCACCGATGTGGTTAAGCATCGATGTGGTTATGTAGAAGTTAATTGAATTAACTGAAATCATATTTACAAATCCTTTTTTAGGTTCTTTCAAATACTCTTTCGGGATAGTTACATTTCCACTTTTGAAACTCTCCTCAAGCCAATCCTTGAAGATAAAGCAGTTTTCTATGGTGTGGCCGAGTAACTGGTGGTATGGGCAGTATTGAGGATGATCTTTCTTGCTGGCCTCCTCTTGTTTTTTAGGCTTTGGTAGACTAAATCCTTGTTCCTTTAGCAATTCATGGAACATCTTCGACACGGCTTCCTCTTTGAAGGAATACACCACTTTCTGTCTTTCTGTTAGTGATATCCTCTTATTCTCTGCTCGGTATGATCTTCCCTGAGGCGGTTTTTGGCAAGACTAGCCATATTGTTGTGCCTGTTGTTAGCGGGATTGTCGCGGCTGTTTGGATTTTCTGGTTGCTCCTCCTTTCCTATGCCTTTATCAGTTGTGCAGGCTTCAAATTAGACCCAATCTCAAATCTAGAAAGTAGTGGGGCATAAACGTTAACTGACTCTTCCTCATGTAGAATTTCTTTTTCCTTATTCGGCAAAATAGTTGGCACGATGACAGTGTATCTGGTAATAGGAGTAAAAACATTTCTCGGAGAAATTTCAACTCTCCCAACGACAGACTTTTCAACACTAGTAGGGCTCTTTTCAATCAACACCTTTGAAGGGGAGAATTCTTTAGTAGACTTCAAGTTGAACTCTACAATATGCTCCACGGACTTATCTATTTTAAACTTCATCACTGTGACGGCAACCTTTCCGAAATTGACTCCAATATCATTGAACCCTTGTCCAAATTTAATAATTGCCAGGTCAGGCAGTTCATCCCTATTGACAGCGAACTCCATTCCAGAGGAAAAAGAAAAGATCAACCTTGGTGAAGAAATTGTCCCTGTCATTTAAAGAATTTTCAAAAGTCAGCGATGTCCCATGCCTTGCAATTTCAACAGAAGTACTCAAATTGACGCAATTGTCTTATGAACTGGGCATTCTTTATTATTTTATTTTTAAATTTGTTATTCACTTATGATTAAAACATTGAAGAGTTGCAATTATCAAATTAAATAAGCGCGAAGAGGCGCAACAACTTGGCTTAATTCGCAGAAAAGCAAACCAAACCCAAAGGGCAAAAAGAAAATGCAAAGTATAGGACCTAGTGCGGGACCAACTTCACAATGCACAACACTCAGGCAGAACTAGTCCACCAACACACCTATTGGGGATCTGACCCTACACGAAAATTTAAAGAGTCCTTAATGGCCTCCTGAACCCCTCTGTTCAAATGTGTTTAAACAGATAGTCCTGAAGTCCAAAGAGTTGGCCGTATTTTCCCAAGACAGAAATGGGTAAAGTATGTCAATGGAAGAAGGGTAATTTGGTCTAAGAGGGACATGGACTCATTACCAATTTGAAAAGATAATATTTCTTTATTTGCAAAGAGAGAAAAGCTTCTCCCCAACGGAATTTCCAGAAGTTGTCGGCACTATTTTAGGTTGGTGGAGAGTTGCCCGTAAGAAGCTATCAGTCACCAGAATCAAAATCCCGTCGCCTGCTTTGGAAGGATGTTTTAATTTATATATATATATATATATATATATA
>NW_018253965.1:4225-6814 GCF_001263595.1 Phalaenopsis equestris | reverse complement strand
AGTTCTCCCCAAGTTCTAATAGATCCAGGTGCTAACGAATTTAACCACTTCTTAGTCTTATCCCTAAGTGAAAAAGGAAAAAGTCTAAGTCTAACAACATCGTTCGAAACTCTATCATATTTAAAGGTAGCACAAAGTTCTAAAAAGCTAGCAAGGTGAAAATTAGGATCTTTATTTGGTGTACCTCTGAATTGATTATTTTGTACCATTTGGATAATAGCAGGCTTGAGCTCAAATGAATTAGCAGCTACATCAGGATTTTGGATAGAAAAGTGAATTTCATCTGCTGTAGGATTTGTATAATCTCGTAGAAGTCTAAGTTGATGTTCATTTTCTATTCCTTGATTGTTCACATTGTTTTCCATTATAACAGCATTTCTACATTCTTTTCTTAGTTTTTTAATTCTCCTAACAGTGCGTTCTAATTCTGAATTGTAGGGTATAAGATTTTCATGTCCAAATTTATGCATACAATTGAATTTAGTACACAGAAAAACAGTTAACTAAATATGAAAATAAGTTGCAATTCAAGTAAAAGTTTTCTAATAGTCCTAATTTATTCATTACTCTAATTATGATTTTTTTTAAATCTAATTTTTACTCCCCAACAATGGCGCCAAAAACTTGACAGTGACTTTATATATGCTTAAAAATACAAGAATTTGATACTGCTGCTAGAAGATTTAAATCCCCGACAACGGCTCCAAAAACTTGACAACAGTTATAGATTTGATAAAGATGTGTATAAAATATTCAATAATTGCAAAGTCACACTTATCAACGCAAGTATACATATCACTCAAGTAATATAGGGCTCTAATGGAGTCCTGGATATGGATCCCACAGGGAGTAATATTAGAGGCTACGAACTAAGATTTAAAAATTTATTACTTAATCACAATAATATAGTTCAAATTGCATATTTTTCACTAATAGGCAATTGAAATAAAAATGTAATTTTAATAAACTCTTAATTAACTAATTCTACTAATAAAGTTTCTAATGTGAAGTTCAATATATTAGAAAGCATCCTTCTCCTTGTCAAGAAATTTAAGTGAATGGATAAATTGAATTAGTTTAAATTGTATTGTGTCAAATAGGAGCATACATATTCTTTGCCCTTTAAACCAGGCATAAAGAATATTGACTAATCCTATGCTTGGTTACTGAATCTGCGGCTAGGCTGGTGACCAAAGAATAATAAGTTGAGATTTTCATATGTATTTTATATTAATATTGATGATATTATACTTTAAAGAAGGGTATTTTTTATGTTTAGTTACAGGGATGTTGAATTATGGTCATTGGAGCAAAAAGATGCAAAAAAGAGCGAATTTAGAGCAAAAAGGACCAAATCATGAAGATTTGAACTAGGGCGCCGACGGTGAGCCTAACGGTACCGACGGCGGGTTTTTCCCGAGAGTCCATAATAAAATATTCTAGAAGGCTGCCGATGGTGCTATCGAAGTTGCCGGCAGGGGGCGGTTCTCTTAACAGGTGCATTGAATGTGGACGATTTTTGAAGGGACGCTTAGGCAACCCTTGGAAAACTCTTCTACAACTTTAAGAGAAACATTTGGGCCAAAAAGAGAGGAGCCCTGTGATGGTGTCCGCTGAGTTTTTGTTGTTTTATAGAGTGTAGAGATTTTAATTTAGGGTTAGTATTGTGAGGAATTCTTTGAGAGATTGTAAGAGTGGAGGGAAAGTGAGAGATTTCTTCCTCCTTACAGCTTCGAAGAAGAATTCTGTGTGTTGTAAAGAAAGGAAGAGATTCAGATGAACTTTGAGGAGTTTACTTGTGGAGGAATTAGAGATAAGTGCTATTTACTTATTGAAGTTTGTATGACTTTGCATTTATATATAAGTTCTAAGTGTTGTCATATCTTCTCCATGAGTTCTGAGCAGTTTTCTCTATCTTTCTCCTTATCTTGAGATTTTGTGAAATGGTGATTTGAATTGGTTGAGCCATAAGAATGGTAAAAAAGTTGTGATGATCTTTTCACTTTGATCTTAATTTACTTTCAATCTAGTCAATTGATTTCCTAAAATATGTTGAGTTTTACAACTAAAGTGAATATTTCATCCATGATTTAGGGAGGTCAAAGTCCTTGAAAGTTGGGTGCAAATAAATACGAAAATAAAATTATCGGGCGTAGAATTGGAGATTTTAGAGTGACAGACTAAAATCATCAATTTGGTCCTATCATTTGGGTACTGAAGTGTAGATGTTAGCCCTCAGGCAAGGGGAGCGTAGGAGCTCCAAAGTGAGAGTCGGTATCCTCCCAGCCTAGCCACAGATTTAGTAACCAAGCATAGGATTAGTCAATTTCTTTATCCCTGGACCAAAGGGTAAAGAATAGGTATGCTCCTATTTGACACAATACAATTTGAACTAATTCACTTTATTCATTCACTTTAATTCCTTAACAAGGAGAAGGATGCTTTCTTATATATTGAACTTTCACATTAGAAACTTTATTAAAAGAATTAGTTAATTAAGAGTTTGTTAAAATTACATCTTTATTTCAATTGCCTATTAGTGACAAATAAGCAATTTGAACTATATTGTTGTGATTAAGTATTGATTTT
>NW_018253965.1:0-1153 GCF_001263595.1 Phalaenopsis equestris | reverse complement strand
TAAACCAAGAGTTGATCCACAAAGGAGATTGAACCTAATGATGAAAAAAGTAGTCAAGAAGGAAATTTTGAGATGGTTAGACACTGGAATTATATATCCAATTTCAGACAGTGCTTGGGTAAGTCCAATTCATTGTGTTCTTAAGAAAGGAGGAGTGACTGTTGAAGCAAAAGAGAATAATGAATTAATACCTATCAGACAAGTTACTAGATGGCGTATTTGTATTGATTATAGAAATTTAAACACTGTCACTAGGAAAGATCACTTCCCTTTACCATTCCTAAACCAAATAATGGATAGACTTGCTGGGCACAAATATTTTTATTTTAGATGGTATACCGAATACCATCAAATTCTTATTGCTCTTGAGGATCAATAAAAGGCAATACTTACTAGTCCTTTCGAAACTTTTGTTTTTCGAAGAATGCCTTTTAGATTATATAATGCACCTACACCATTCTAGAGATGTATGATGTCTATATTTAGTAAGTTAATTGATGATGGAATAAAAGTGTTTATGGATGATTTCTCTGTATATGAAACATGATTTGATGAATGCTTAAATTATCTTGAAAAAGTTTTGTAGTTATGTGAAAGAACTAATTTAGTTCTAAATTGGGAGAAATGTCAATTTATGGTTGCAGGAGGAATTGTGTTAGGGCATAAAATTTCGAAAAATGTTATGGAAGCAGACCCTGCAAAAATTCAAGTCATATCTAAATTAACACCTCCTACTAATGTAAGAGGGGTTAGAAATTTTCTTAGGCATGTTGGTTTTAACAGGGGTTATATTAAAGATTTTTCAAAAATTACTAAACTTCTATGCCAACTTTTAGAAAAGGAAAAGAAATTTGAGTTTACTGAAGACTATTTAAATGCCTTTGAGTTATTAAGAAAAAAGCTAATCATTGGCCCTATAACAGTTTCATATAACTAGGAGAAACCATTCAAACTGATGTGTGATGCTAGTGATTATGCTATTGCAGTTGTACTTGGATAAAGATATGATAAGATTTTTAAAGTTATATACTATGTTAGTAAAACTCTTAACGATGCTCAAATTAACTACATTATTACTGAAAAAGAGTTGCTAGCTATAGTGTATGCTTTTAACAAATTTTGATCTTATTTAATTGGGACTAAATTTGTTGTG
>NW_018253964.1:0-385 GCF_001263595.1 Phalaenopsis equestris | reverse complement strand
ACTTATTTGAGGGTTAAATGTCTTAAATCACTTTAGACAAGTTAAAACATAGGTTTCTAGATTTTTAGGAGCACACCCTAGGTGAGAGCCCATTCACCTAGTCTTCAGTGTAGGCTTCCTAGACTTTAGGAGTACACCTAGGTGAAAGTCCATTCACCTAGCCTTCAATGTAGGCTTCCTAGACTTCTAGGTGAAAGTCTATCCACCTAGTCCTCAGTTTAGGCTTCCTACACTTTAGAAGCACACTCTAGGTGAGAGTCACCTAGTCCTCAGTTTAGGCTTCTTACACTTTAGAAGCACAACCTAGGGGAGATTCCATTCACTTAATTCCCAGCATAGACTTCCTAGACTTTAGGAGTGCACCCTAGGTGAGAGTCCATCCACC
>NW_018253963.1:0-1211 GCF_001263595.1 Phalaenopsis equestris | reverse complement strand
TAGGTTAGCCATGTCAAATGACCTAATTGATTGATTAAAATTGCGTAGATGATTGTTATGAAGATGTTGAAGTGATTTTGAGTTCAATTGGTAGGTCAATTTGAGGGATTTTTGAGATTTGGCCAATTTGGGCATGTTGGACTAGACATGAGTCTAGGTTGGGCTAGCCTTGGGTTAAGTTCAAATTAAATGGTTCAAATGATCAAGGGAGGTGTTTTGAAGATTTTTCATATAGGGATGGAGTGGAAATTTTTGGGTTAAGGCCCTCAATTTGGTGAAATTTTGAGATAGTTAATTTGGGGCAAATTTGGGGCTTTTGGACATAGGTTGAAATCAAATGAAATTGAGGTCCTACCAAGGCCAATTGAAGGTCAAATTTGATGTGTAGGAATGTTATGAAGACTTTTCAGCACAAATTGTGGCCAATTGAGTGGGCTATGGGTTCAATTATGTGGAACCAAGTCATGGGGCCAAAATTGAGTTTCTGATCTAAATCAAAATTGGGTTCAAATCATGGATCAATTAGGCTTGTATTTGGTCTCCATTGGTCATATGAAGAGTTAATTTGAGTTTAGAATTAAAATTGGGGTAAATTGAGACCAATTGGCTAAACATTTGAGGTGATTTGGGGAAAATGTGGGTCTTTAAAGGGCAATTTGGGAATTTTTGGCCAAAGGTGGCCAAATTAGCCAAATTGGGTCATGTGATAGTTGAGGAAAATGAAATTGGGAATATTTGGGGGGTTTTCAGAATATTTGGGAGGGTTTGGAAATTTTTTGGATTTTTTTTGGAATTTTTGGAATTTTGGGCCAAAGAGGGGTATTTTGGTAATTTGGCAAATTTTGGGATTTTGGGTAATCTGAGAGTTTCCAAGGTGTTTGAAATGCTTTTTTGAACAAGTTTGGGTATTTTGGCCAGATTTGGAGATTTTGGCCAAATTTGGGGTCCCAAGGGTATCTGGGTAATTTGAGGGAATTTAGGGGCAATAGGGTAGGTTGGGTATCTTGATAGAGTTGGACTGCCAACCACCATAAATAAGCCATGGATCAATGGAAACCTCATTTTGGGTCCTATATGTAGTGGTCTTAGCTAAACCTTAATCTAGGGCTAATGGGTTTAGGGAACCACCTATAGGAGTCTCCCAAAAGTATCAAGGGGACCAAAACCTAGAAGTCGTGGGTTTAGGGTAATGAGTGATTGTGAGTACAAGC
>NW_018253962.1:29986-31077 GCF_001263595.1 Phalaenopsis equestris | reverse complement strand
CTCTGTCACTCTATCTACCTTTTCACTTTTACTCCAGCTCTCACTTTATCTCTCTCACATCCATCCTTTATACCTCTCTCTCTCTCTTTAACTCATCCCTCTATCTCTCCCACTTTCACCATTCCTCTCTCGCACTCCATTTTTTGCACTCTCTATCTCTCTCTATCATTCACTCCATCCCTCTCCCTCTCCAACTTTGTCTCCATTTTTCTCTCTATCTCTTCTCTTTCTACTCTCACTAGCTCTCTCTTCCACACTATCACTCTCTATCTCTCCCATTTTCTTTTGCTCTCTTTACGGCACTTACTTTCTTTTCTCTCAATCTCTTTCCTCTTCCCTCTATCACTCTCTTTCTCTCTCTCCTGCCCTCCTTTCCTTCTTTCTTTCTAATTTCATCACTTTAGTCCTTTCTCTTGTTTCATGACTCTATGTTTATCCTTCTCTATGTTCCTTCCTGTCTTCATCTTTCTTTCCCTCCTTCGCTCTCTTTACCTTATTATCCCTCCATCTCTCCCTATCTCTCTTATCTCTATTCTCTCTTGCTCTCTCTCTCTCTCTCTCTTTCTCTCTCTTTATCAATTTTTCTCTCTTCCCTGCCTCTCCCTCTCTCTTACTCTCTCTCTTGATCTCTGCCTTCTCCTCATCACTCTTGGGTATCTCTCTATCTATCTTTTGTAGTCACTCTCTATTTCACTCACACCCCTCTTTCTCTCTATATTTTCATTCTTTGAATCTACTTGTTTGCTCCCCTTTAATCGCTCTCACCGTCTCTCTCTCCCCTATCCCTCTCTAACACTCTCTTTCTCTCTCTGTCTCTCTCTTATTATCCCTCTCACTCTATATTCTTTCTCTCTCACTCTTTATCTCTCTTTATCTCTCCCCCATTCTAACTCTCAATAACTCCCACCCCACGTCCCTCTTTCTCTCCCTCTCGATCTCCCATCTTCTCTCCATTTCCCTCTTTTTTCTCTCACTTTCTTCTCTCAAACCTTTATTTATCTCTCCCTCCCGCTCTTTCACTCTAACTCTCCCACTATCTCTTCAATCTCCTCTAATTTACCCTCTTTCTCTCCCTCTCTTTCTCATTCTCT
>NW_018253962.1:22465-25032 GCF_001263595.1 Phalaenopsis equestris | reverse complement strand
TCCCTCCCTCCCACCATCACACTCTCTTTGTCTCACTCTTCCTCCCTCCACTTCTTTTATCTGTTTTTTTTTGCTCTTGCTTCCTCCCTCTCATTTTACCTCTCACTTGCTCTATCCCTCTCTTATCATCTCTCCCACTCTCTATTACTCTCTCTCTCTCTCTGTCACTCACTTTTTCTCTCTTTCTATCTATCTATTTCTTGCCCTCTCTCCCATTCTCTGTCTTTTTCTCAATCTCTACGTGATTATAACCCCCAAATGCTCCCCCCTACGTCCCTTTCTCTCCCTCTCTCTAACACATGAGAGAAAGGGATAGAGGGACAAAAAGAGTAAGAGATGAGAGAAACTGAAGAGAGAGTAGGTGACAGAGAGGGAGAGGGGGTAGTGAGTGATTAAAAAGAGAGACAAATTTTACTGTGAGAGGGAATGAAAGGGAGAGAGAAGCGGAAGAGAGAGTGAGCGAGAGGGAGAATAGGAAGGAAAAAAGAGAATGAGATAGATAATCAGAGAGAGAGGAAGATGGATAAAAAAAAAGTAGAGTGACGGAGGGAGCTATAGAGAGAGAGAAATAGTGTTTGTGTGATGTGAGTGAGAGAGAAAGAGACCGAGAGGGAAGTAAGAGAGTTGAGAGGGAGGGAGTCAGAGAGGGAGGGGGGAAGAACAAGGGGGAGAAAATGATGATGGGAGAGAGTAAGAGAAATAAAGAAGGATATAACAAAAAAGAGAAATGAAGAGATGGAGAATGAAATTGAGAGAAGAAAGTGAAAGAGAGAGAGAGAGTAATCAAGAGAGAGATGAAAAGAGTGGTAGAATATGAGGAAAAAGAAGAGAATAACATAGATAAATAGAGAGAGGAAAACGAACAGGAGAAAGGTCGAGAGAGAGAAAGAGAGAGAAATAGAGAGAGGGATAGAGAGAAAATGTGTGAAGTGTGAGAGAAAGTAAGAAACATTGAGTGAGAGTACATAGGGAGAGATATAAGTCAAGGACCATAGAAGACAAAGGGAGTAAGAAAGTTTGTGTGGAATAACATGAGACAAAGGGTAAGTAAACAACAACAAAAGAGAGAAACAAAATAAGAGAGCAACAAAAGTTATAGCAAGAGAGATAGAAGTGCAAGAGAGCAAGAAAGTGAGGCAAAACTTTGGTTCTGAACGAAGAGTGAGAGGCAAAGCAAAAAGGAGAGATTGAGAAGGAGAGAGATAAAAGGAAGGTGTGAGAGAGATCGAAGAGAAAGAGAGAGGGAGCAGGAGAGGGAGAGAAAAAGAGTGATAAATAGCGAATGAAGATTAAGTGAACAATATAGAGTGAGTGAGATAGAGAGGGAGGGAAAGTAAGAGAATGTGTGAGTGAGAGATAGAGAGAGATGGAGAAATAGAGAGGGAGGGAGAGGGATGAAGGGAGAAATAGAGAGATTGAGTGAGTGTGTGTGAGAGAGAAAGTAAGAAAAAGTGAGCAAGTTATAGTGGGGATAAAGAGAGAAAGAGTGAGAGGAGAGTGAAGAATGAGAATAGAGAAAGTGAGAGAGGGAGCAAGAGTGAGTGAAATTGAAGAGAGATAGAAAGGAATTGAGAGATGGAGAGAGAGAGAATGAGAGAGAGAACCAAGTGAGGGATGGGGGAACAGACAGACAGCGCGATGAGAGATGGATAGAAAAAGTCAAATGAGCAAGAGAAATAGGAGAGAGAAATGATAGAGGGTGAGAGATAGGGAAATTTAAAATAAAGTGAATTTGAAAAGACAGGGAGCGAGACAGAGAAATGTAGATAAAAAATGAGAGGCAGGGAGCTTAACAATGAGAAAGGAAAAGATATAATGATACAAATATAGAGATAAAATAAAGTGAGGAAAGAGAAAGAAAGAGCGGAACAGAGAGAGAATGGCAGAGAGTGCGAGAGAGATAGAGAAAGAATAAAGGAGGGAGGAATGGAGGGAGTGTGTGTGATAGAGGGAAAGTGAGTGAGTGTGAAAGAGAGAGGGAGGGAGTAGGGTAGAGAGAGCAAGTGAGAGGGAGAGAGTGTAATAGGGAGGGTGAGAGAGAGAGAGATCAAGAAGGAGGGAGGGAGGAGTGAGAGAGAGTGTGTGCGAGAGAATGAATAAAAAAGAAGGATGGAGGGGAAGAGAGAGAAGGGTGAAAGGGTGAGAAAGATGTATAGAGGATCATGGGAGAGAAAGTGTGTGCGTGGAAAGAAAGAGAGAGAGAGAGAGGATGAGAGTAAACTAGAGAGGGTAAGAATGGTAGATAGAAAGAGTGAGAGAGAGAGGTAGTGAGAGAGTAGAGTGGGGGAAATAGAGAGGGAGAAAGAGAGGAGGGAGAGAGAGGTAGAAAAAGAGTGGGAGAGGAGGAGAGAGAGGAAGGGTGAGAATGTAGGAGGCATGATGAAGAGACCGGCGGCGGGCTCGAGGAGTTGCGACACAGAAGGTTTGGCCCCCACGCGAAGCAGAGAAAGAAAGTGGGAGGAAGGAAGAGAGAGAAGCGATAGAAAGAGTAGTGGGACAAAGGGATATACAAAGAGAGAAAGCAAGAGAGAGATAAAGGAAGAGAGAGTGTGATTGAGAGAGAGAGA
>NW_018253962.1:21789-22312 GCF_001263595.1 Phalaenopsis equestris | reverse complement strand
AGAGAGAGGGTTATTGAGAATTGAGAGAGGGGGGATATAGGATAAATGAGAGTGAAAGACAGGAAAGTAGGTGAGAGATGAGATGAGGGAGTGTGTGTGTGAGAGAGATGAGGGAGTGTGTGTGAGAGAGAGACAAAGAATTCATAAGAGATAGAATAAAGAGATAGAAGAGAGACAGTCAAAGTAGGTGAGAGATGAGGGAGTGTGTGTGAGAGATGGGGGAGAACAAGAGTGAGTGAGAGGGAGGAGCGAGGTGAGAGAGAAAGAGGGAGAAAGAGAGTGAGAGAAAGGGCAGGGACAAAGATGAAAAAGAGAGTGAAATAGTGAGAGAAAGTTAAAAGGGAGGTCTCTGGAGAGAGGAAGATAATGATAGCAAAAGGAAGGCAGAGAAATACAGAAAGCAAGAAAGAGGTAGAGAGAACTATGAGAGAGTGAGTGAGAGGGAGTTTGACCGAGGGAGAGAGGAATAAAGGGAGGGATAGATAGTCATCACATAAAGCACAAGAAAGATAAAGTACGAGAG
>NW_018253962.1:20011-21584 GCF_001263595.1 Phalaenopsis equestris | reverse complement strand
GAGAGAGAGAGAGAGAGTAAGGGAATGAGACAGAGAGGGGGAGAAGGGGAGAGAGGGAGACATGAAAGCAAGGAAGAGGAAATGAAAGAGAGGGAGGGAGACGGAGAGAAAGTTGGAGAGAGATAGAGAGAGCAGAAGGGAGAGATCAAAAGCAATAGAGATAGAGAGTGAGAGAGAGAAAGAGAAAGAGAGGTAGAGATGGAGAGAGAAGAGGGGAAGAAAATGAGTGTAAGAGAAATGAGATTGAAAGGCAGGAAAGATGGAGAGAGAATAGCAGGATTGAAATAGAGCGAGGTAGAGAGATAGTAAGGGAGCTAAAGACAGTGATGGAAGCAAGATGAGCTAGAATAATGGATGGTGAGAAAGAAGCAAAGTGAGATTAAAAAAAAAGAGAGAAGCAGGGAGGGAGAGATAGAAGTCTCCCCTATGTACCTCACTCTTCATTCTCCTCCTCGCCTACTCTTCTTTCTTTAAGAAAGAGGAGAGAGGCAGAGAATAAAAGAGAGAGAGACAGGGAGGAGGGGGAGAGAGTGTGTGTGAGAGAATAAGGAAGGTAGAGATAGTTGTTGAGAGGGCAAAGAGAGAGTGAGATAAAGAGAACTAGAGAAAAAATAGAGGGAAGGAGCACGAGGAAGAGATAGAAAGAGATAGACCGGGAGGAAGAGAGTAAGTGTGAGTAAAATTAAGGAGTGAAAGAGGCGGGAAAAAAGGTGGAGAGAGAATAAGATAGAAATAGAGAAAAAAGAGAGAGGATGGTAGTGGGAGTGAGAGTAGGAGAGTGAGAGAGAGATATAACAAGGAGGTGTGAGAGAAAGCTAGGAAGAGGCATAAAGAGGTGAGAGAGAGGGAAAAGTAAAGAGAGAAATTAGGGGAGGGAGGTATGGACTCTTGCTCTCTCTCATTATTCTCACTCACTTTGTCACTCTATTCCACAGTCCCTCCCTCTCCAATCCTTATTTCACACTCCCAATCTGTACATCGCCTTATCCCACTATCCCTCTCTCTTCTCTCCTTCATGTTTTTTCTTCCCTTCTTCCCTCTCCACTTCCTTCTTCTTATGTTCTCTCTATCTCTCTCACCACTATTCTCTCTTACTTATCTTTTTCTCCATCTTTAACTCCCTCTTCCCCTTATCACACCCTCTCTCTAACTCCCCTTATCAACCCTCCCCCAATCTCTTTCCATCTCTCTCTCACGTTTCCTTCCGTCCTTGATCTCGCTCTTTCTATCATTCTTTCTCCATTTCTCACTTCCACACACTCTCTCCCTCTCTCCTACTCTGTCTTACACACAATCTCTCATACATTTTCTCGCTCTCCCTCCCTCTCTCCTTACTCACTCTCTTCCTTGTTTCACTCCCTCTATCTCTCATATTTATTGCACTCCCTCCCTCTCTCTGTCTTTCTCAGTTCTCCCTCTTATAGCTTCTCTAAATATATGTTGTAAATCTCTTTCTCACTTTCTTGCTCTCTTCTCTCTCTTTATTAAACATTCTCTCTTACTCTCTTTTATATCTATCTCTTAGCTAAATTTTTCTCTCAAACTCTCTCTCTCTCTTCTCTCCAACTCCTCT
>NW_018253962.1:18520-19412 GCF_001263595.1 Phalaenopsis equestris | reverse complement strand
ATATCACTTTCCCTCCCTCGCACTCTTCCTCTTTGCTTGTAATCTATATATATCTTACTCTCTCTATCTCTCACCCTTCTCTCTTGCTCACTCTCCTTGCCTTTAATGTACAATCACTCTGATGCTCTCTCTCACTCTCCCTCCCTCTTTCATACTCTCAACATTTCTCTCTCCCTCTCTGTCACTCTCCATTCCTATCTCTCCCTCACTCTACCTCTGTCGCAACCTCACTTTTTTAGACAGACTCGCTCTCACACCCTTCGCCTCAGTCGCTTAATCCCTGTCTCTTCGTCTATTCCTCTCTCCCACTCTCTCTTTCTTTATCCACCTCTCTGTCACTCTCCCTCCCTCTTCTGTCACTCTCCCCCTCCTTCTTGCTATCTTCTACTCTCTCCATCTCACTCCTTATATCTCACTCTCACTTAATCTCTCTCACTCTCTCTCCATTTCTCTCCCTCTCTCTCTTTTCCCTCCGTCACTCAATCTCCCTTGCTCTCTCTCACTCCCTCCATTCCCCCCTCCTCCCCGCCCTCCCTCCCTCTATCTCTAACCATCCTCCATGTCTCTTACCCTCACTCTTCTCTATCTTCGCTCTTCTCACCCTCACTAACTCTCTCTTTCTTATTTCTCTATCTTCGCTCTTCTCACCCTCTACCTCTCAACTCTCTCTCATTTTCTTTGACATTTTCTTCACTCATACTCTCTTATCTCACACTCTTTTTTCTCTCTACATCCCTCACTCCCTCTTCTATCTTACTCTCTCTCCCTCTCATTATAGCTCTAATACTTTCATACCCTCATCCCTACTTTATTCCCACTCTAACCTTCCTCTCTTCTTTCCTCGCTCTCTCTTCTCTCTTCCCTTACTTTCTCTATTTTTCTCTCACTCTTT
>NW_018253962.1:6113-18505 GCF_001263595.1 Phalaenopsis equestris | reverse complement strand
TTTCCCTCTCTTTTTCCATCTCCTCTATCTCACTTATCTATCACTCGCTCTTGATCTCTCCCTCCTATTATGTCTCCTGCTCTCACTCCCTCACTTGCTTTCTCTCTTTCTCCATCTGTCTCGCTCTCCTCATCTAAACATCCTCCCTATCTCTTACCTTCTCTCTTCTCTCTCTTCGCTCTTCTCACCTCACTAACTCCCTCTTTCTTATTTCTCTCTCTCTCCCCCCTTCATTATCACCTCTCAACTCTCTCATTTTCTTTGACTTCTTTCTTCTCTCATACTCTCTTATCTCACATCCCTCACTCCCTCTTCTATCTTACTCTCTCTCCCTATCATTATAGCTCTAATACTTTCATACCCTCCATCCCTACTTTATTCCCACTCTCACCTTCCTCTGTTCTTTCCTTGCTCTCTCTTCTCTCTTCCCTTTCTCTATTTTTCTCTCGCTCTTTCCATCTCTTTCTCTCTCTCCTCTATCTCACTTATCTGTCACTCGCTCTTGATCTCTCCCTCCTATTCTGTCTCCTGCTCTCACTCCCTCACTTGCTCTCTCTCTTTCTCCATCTGTCTCGCTCTCCTCATCTCCCTTCCGCTTTTTCCCCTCTCTCTCCTCTCTATTACTCTCTCTCTCACTCCCTCTATCGACCCCTTCTCTCACCCTCCCTCTCTCCCTATATCTCTAACCATCCCCCTCTCTCTCCACCATTTCTCTGACCCCTTTCTCTCTCCCCATCTTGCTCTCACTTACTCTCTCTTTCTTCCCTCTCTCTCTTTCCACCTCATTTCCATGGAAAGGAAAGATTTCTAGAACGAATTTGTTCCAAACTACTTCCAAGAGAAGATGGTTTTTTACCAAGTACTTGAGTGTATCAACGACAATGCCCACAAGCTGGATTTACCAGGTAAGTATAATGTGAGTTCCACGTTCAATGTTAGTGATTTAAATCCTTTTGGTTCAGGTACTGATTTGAGGAGAAATCCTTTTCAAGAGGAGGGGAATGATGCAAATGATAGCATGGATAGTAATGACACGACTTCAAGAGACAATTCAATTCAAGTTCCACGTGGGTCAATTACTAGATGTCATGTAAAAAGGTTTAAAGAAGCTCTTAATGGATTAGTCCAACTGGCTTGGACTCAAGCTAATTCTTGGAAGTTCTAAGGAGAAAAAGCCATGAAGATTTATCAAATTAATCCAAGCCTAAGGATTAAGCAGTCATATTGTTGTGATAGATATTTTGTCTTATAATTGCAGTTTAATAATGGCTTGAATGCAAACTTGATGAAGGTCTCATTGTTCTTCTCTTCTAAATGATATTTTGTCTTCTTTTTCTTGTAGGCCTATAAATAGGTTGTATTTCAAATGAGAAGGAGTTGACTTTTAGTTGGGCAAAAATTTGAATTTGATTGTGATCTCACGGTTTCTCTTAGGAATCCAACCGAACCTTTTGACCATCTTCCAAGGAGTTCTTCCCTAACTTATCAAATGGATTTCGACCCCATTTGTGGAGTCAACCATTGTACCAAGTTTCTTTTCTCATGTCAAGCAAAGGGCGAGTTTCTCATACCAATGTTCTTGTTTCTGTTGAGCATTTGGTGAAGGTTTATCTACATCCATTTATTCTTATAGCCAAGTTTTACACCTCCTTTAGCTTTGTTTTTTTTGGGATGATTTCAAGTGTTTCATGTATTACATGTGATTGCCATCATTTCCCCTCAATTTTTTTATTACATCAATAAGTGACAAGGAGAGAGAACATGAGAGAGAGGGAGAGAGTGATAGCAATAAGGTGTGAGAGACCGAGAGAGGGAGAAAGATGAGGGATAGGCAAAGTGGGAGAGGGAGATATGGAAAAATAGAGATGGGTGTGAGAGAGAGGGATAGAGAAAAGTGGGAGAAGGAGACATGGAAAAATAGAGATGGGCGTGAGAGGGGGATAGAGGAAGAAAAAGAAATATGGAAAGAGAGAAGGAAGAGAAAGAAAAGGGAGAGAAAAAGAGAGATAGAGAGAGAGAATTAAAGAAGAGAGAGAAGAAAGAACAAAAGAGATTGAGAGAGAATATAAGAGGTAGAGAAAAAAATGTATGGGAGATCTTAAAAAGAGTAGAGAAGGAAAGGAGAGGATAATAGAGAGGGAGGAAATGTGATAGGGAGGGGAGAGATCGAAAGAAGATAGCGTGAAAGAAATGATAAGAGTGAGATAGAGCAAGAGAGAGGAAAAAAGAGGAGGAAGGGAGAGTGAGATAAAGAGATAAAGGATGTGAAGGAGGGAGGGAGAGTGAGGCAGAGAGTGGGAGTGAGGGAGGGGGGAGAGAGAGTGAAGAGACTAAGAGTGAATGAGAGATGACTAATAAAGAGAAGAGTAAAAGAGAGAGAGCAAGAGAGCAAAAAAGGTGGGATGTGAGAGAGATAGAATAAACATGCAAGTGAGAGAGACTGAAAGGTGGAAAGATGGAGAGAGATGAGAGAGGTAAAAAGTCGGGGAGAGATAAAGGGAGTGAGAAAAAGGGAGCGATAAAAGGGAGAGAGAGAGTATGATAAAGAGAGGGAGGGTTAGAGTGAATGAAAAAGAGCGGGGGAGAAGCGAGTGAGAAAGGGAGAGTGAGTGAGGGTGGGAAGGAGAGAGAGAGATAAAGAATTGAGAAAAGAAAGAACGAAAGATTTTGAGAGAGAATATAAGAGTTAGAGACATAAAGAGAGAAAATGTATGAGAGATGGTAAGGAGAGTAGAGAAGGGAGGAAAAGAAAATAAGAGACAAAGGAGAGGAGATAGGGAGGGGAAGAAAAAGGGATGGGATGTAGAGGGGGAGCATTTGAGGGTTGGAATGAGATAGAGATACATTGGAAGAGAGGGCATGATAGAGAGAGATAGAGAGAGAGAGAAAAAAAAGTGAGTGACAGAGAGTGAGAGAGTGATAGAGAGAGAAAGAGGAAATAATGAGAGTGATGGCAAGAGAGAGATAGAGCATAAGAGAGGTAAAAATAGAAGAGGGAGGGAGAGGGAGATAAAGAGATAAAGGTGTGAGGTGGGAGGGAGAGTGAAAGTGAATTTCAAGAGATAGGGAGCAATGAAGAGAGAGAAATAAAAAGAATATTATAGATAACAAATAAAGTGAGGGAAGAGAAAGAAAGACCGGTATAGAAAGAGAATGATAGAGGGTGTAAGAGAGAGATGGAGAAACAATTAAGAAGTGAGGGAGGCAAGGAGTGTGTGTAATAGAGGGAAAGTGAGTTAGTGTGAAAGAGAGGGAAGGTAGACAGAGTAAGAGAGAAGGAGAGAGCGCAACAGGGAGGGGAGAGAGAGAGCAAGAGGGAAGGAGCGGTGTGAGGAAATGAGGGAACAAAAGGATGGAGGTGGAGAGAGAGAGTTGCGGGGAGAGAGAGTGAGCAAGAGAGATTGAGGGATGGAGGGAGAGAGATTGAGGGATGGAGGGAGAGAGAGAAATAAGGAGATGGAGAGAGTGTGTGTGAGTGAGGGAGAAAGAGGTGAAGAGGCTTAAAACGTAGAGAGATTGGTAGAGAGTGCGTCAGAGAGGGGTGGGAGAGATGACATAAAGTGAGAGAGAGCGAAGAAGAGTAAGTGAGTGAGAGAGAGAAAGAGGGCAAGAAATGGAGTAAAAGTAAATGAGAAAGAGAGAAAGGATAAGAGATAGGGAGAGAGTTTAGAAGAAAGAGAGATAGATATAACAATAAGGTGTGAGAGAGAGAGAGAGCTAGGGAGAGGGCGATAAGAGGTTGAGAGTGAAAGGTTGTGGGTGTTGAATAGGCCAAGTGGGGGAGTGAGGTAGGGAGAGATAAAGAGACGAGACTACGAGAGAGATAGAGGGAGAGAGAGAGAGAGATAAATGGAGGTAAAGAGAGAATGAGAAAGAGTGGGAGAGAAAGAGGAAAATTAGAGGAGAAAGAAGAGAGAGCGAAAGAGGTAGAGTGAAAGAGTGGGAGGGAGAGACAAATAAAGTTTTGAGAGAATAAAGTGAGAGAAAAAAGAGGGAAATAAAGAGAAGAAGGGAGATCAAGAGGGAGAGAAATAGGGACGTGGGGTGGGAATTTCTTAGGGTTAGAATGGGGAGAGATATAGAGAGATAGAGAGTGTGAGAGAAAGAATATAGAGTGAGAGGGATAATAAGAGAGAGATAGAGAGAGAAAGAGAGTGTTAAAGTGGGATAGGGGAGAGAAAGATGGTGAGAACGAGTGAAGGGGAGCAGGAAAGAGAGAGTGCTTACAAAAGATAGATAGAGAGATACCCAAGAGTGATGGGGAGAAGAGAGACCAAGAGAGAGAGTAAGAGAGAGGCGAGAAAATAGAAAGAATTATTAACAAAGAGAGAGAGACAGATAGAGCAAGAGAGAATAGAGATAAGAGAGATAGGGAGAGAGAGAGGCATAAAGAGCTAAAGAGAGTGAAGGAGGGAAAGGAGGATGAAGACAGGAAGGGAGAGAGCGAAGGATAAAGATAGAGTGATGAAACAAGGGAGGGAGAGGGAGAGAAAGGACTAAAGTGACGAAATTAGAAAGAAAGAAGTAAAGGAGGGCAAGAGAGAGAGAAAGAGAGTGAGTGATGGAAGAGGAAAGATATTGAGAGAGAAAGAAAGTACGAGAGGTAAGAGAAAAAGAAAATGGGAGAGATATAGAGTGATAGTGTGGAGGAGAGAGCTAGTGAGAAGTAGAAAGAGAAGAGATAGAGAGAGAAATGGAAACAGAGTTGGAGAGGGAGAGGGATGGAGTGAAAGATAGAGAGTGATAGAGAGTGCAAAAGATGGAGCGCAAGAGAGGAATGGTGAAAGTGGGAGAGAGAGAGAGGGATGGAGTTAAAGAGAGAGAGAGTGCAAATGATGGAGAATACGAGAGAGATAAAGTGGGAGGGGGAGTAAAAAAGAGAAGGTTTCTCTCTAAATTAGCTTTTTGTTACTCTCTTTCTCAATCTTTCTATCTCTACTCGTTTATTGCTCACTCTTCGTCTTTTCCTTGTTCACTAAATCACCCTTACTCTATCTTCCCTTACCCTCCATTCTCTTTCTATTTCTCCCACTCACACTCTCTCCCACTCACACTCTATTTTCCTTTCTCTCCCTCTTTAATCATTCAACCCCACTCCCTCTGTGTCTCACTTTTCACCCATTCCCTCTCTTAATCTCTGTCTCACTCTATGTTCTATTCTTATTTCTCTATATGTTTCTCTCTTCTCTCTCTCAAGATTTCTCTTATCTCTTAATCACTTTCTCTTCTCTGTACTCTCATCTATCTCTCATTATTTCTCACTTTCTCTCATACATCTCAGTCTGCTTCTCTCACCTTCCCCCATCCCCCCTCTCTCTCCTTATCTTTCACACATTTACTGTCTTTCTCACCCTCTCTTGCTCTCTCGTTCCTCATTCTCTTCTCCTTCTATTTCCCTCTTGCTCTTCTTATATCTCTTCAATTTCACTTTCACTCTCACTCCCTCCCACTTTCCCTCTATTTTTTTCCTCAAATCTCACTCTGCATGATCTTTATCCCTCTAGCTCGTTCTTCCCCTTCTATATCGCTCCCACTCTACCTCTTATTATTTCTCTTTTGCCCTTCATATTTATCTTACTCCCTCTTTTTTTTTGCCCACTTCTTCTTTCACTCTTCTCTCTCTCTTTCCATTATCCTCTCTCTCACTTGTCTTTCCCTCTTCCCAGCTTTCTCTCACACCTCCTTGATATCTCTCCCCCCTCTCTATCATATTCCCGCTCCCACTCTCATGTCCTCTCTTATTCTCCTATTTCTATCTTATTCTCTTGTTTTCTACCTCTCTTGCGTCTCTCTTGCTCTTTTACTCACACTTACTCTTGTCATCCACTTTATCACTTTCTCACACTATCATTCTCTCTCTTACTCCCTCTTCCTTCACTTTAACCCACCCTCTATGTTTTTATCTCGCTCTCTATCTCACTCTGTCCCTCCTCTCTCTCCAGCTATCTCTATCTTAATAATCTCTCACCCACACTCTCTACCTTCTCCCAACCTCTCTATTATTTTCTCCCTCTCTCCTTTTTATTGCTTGCTCTCTATCTCTCTAGCTCACTCTTTGCCCCTCTCGCTCTCGCTCCCACTCTACCTCTTAACTCTCTCTTTCTTTCCCTCTATCTGATTCTCTCTATGTCCGCCCTTCTCTGTCTCTCTCTCTCTCTCTCTCTTTTTGTATCTCTCCTCTTGCCTTTGCTCCCCTTATCCCAAATATCTCGATCCTCCCTCCTTCTTTCTTGCTTGCTCCATCTCACCCTTGCTCTCTCCCGCTTTCTTTTGCTTGCATTCACAATCTCAATCTCCTCTCTTCCCTCTCCCCTCTCCCCCTCACTTACTCTTCATCTTTATCTCTCCCTCACTCTCTCCTGCCCTCTCTATAATATCACTCTTGTTCTCCCACACACTCTCTCTCTTCTCACTCTCTAAATCTCCTCCCACTCTCTCTCTTGATCTCTCTTTCTTTCTACTCTCTCTCATTCTCCCTTCCACCTTTCCTTTCACTTTCAACCTCTCTGCAATCTTTCTTTATTTATTTTTCTCTCCTCTCTCTTCTCTCTTCTTCCTTGGTTGCTCTCTCCCTATCACTCTCATTCACTCTCCGACACTTTATTTCTTCTTTTTCTTGCTCTATTATTTTCTTTCTCTCCATCCCTAGTCGGAGCACCATTTTCTCTCCATTTTATGTTTTTCCCTCCTTCCTTCTCTCTATCTCTCTCTTTTCCTTGCTTTCTCTTTTTCCCTCTCCCTTCTCTTGCTTACTCTTCTCTCTCCTTTTTATGCTTACACTCGCTTCATCTCTCTTCTTCGCTCCTTCTTTTCCTCTCTCAAAAGCTCTCACTCTCTTTCTCCATCTTTCACTCCCACTCTCCATAACCCCTTCTCCCTCTCAAAAGCTCTCACTCTCATCCTGTCATGATTAAGTATAAGCATGACAGGGAGAAAAGTGTGAAAGAGAGAAGAAATGACAAAAGAGAGATATATGACAAAAAAGGGGGAGAGAGATGGACATTAAAAAAGAGCAAGAGAAAGAGAGAGAAGAATGAAGAGTAAGTGAGAGTGAGAGACAAAGAGAGATGGAATAAGAAAGACTACGGGAAGAAAGAGAGATAGAGCAAAAGAGGGAGAGAGGAAGTGCAAGTATAAAGCGAGAAAGATCGAAAGAGGAATGGAGAGAGATGGGGAGGGGAGGGAGAGAGAGGCATAATGAAGTGAGGGAGGGAGGGAGGGAGGATGATATAGAAATTTAGAGATAGTGGGAAGAGAGATGGAGGGAGGGAGAAAGAAAGAAGAAAGGAAGAGTGAGAATTGCTAGAAAGATAGGAGGACAAGTGAGAGAGGAGGGAGAAGAGCGAGAGTGTCCATCACTCTCTCTCTTTTCTCGCCCTCTCTCCTTCTCTCCCTATCTCCCTTCTGTCTCTCTGGTCTCTCACACTCCTTATCTTCCTTATCCGTCTCCCTGTTCTCCTTCTCCCCTCTATTTGTCTATCAATCCTCCCAGCCTCTGTCCTTAACTCTCTTGATTGTCTCTCTTCTCTCCTAACTCTTATATGTATCTCTTGTGTCTCTCTTTACTCAATCTTCTCTTTATATATCCCTCCCTCCCTTCCTCAATCTATATCCCTTCTATCTAATGCTCTCTCTTACTCTTTCTCTCTGTCTCTTTCTCTATATCCAAAATTCTTTCCCTTCTTGTCCATCCTCTTTCTTCTCACTCTCTCTTATAGCTTCTCTGTCTACTCTTTCTTCTCATTCTCACTTCCTCTCTATCACACACTCTCTTTCTTTCCCTCACATTCACTCTATCTATCTTCTATCTCTCTCATACTCTACATTTGTATCACTCTCTCCCTTTATCTCTCTCCCTGCCTCTATACATCTCTCTTTCTCTGTCTTCTCTTTCTCCATCTCTAGCACTCTCCCTCCCTATCTTTTTCTTTCTCCTCTTTCTCAAATCAATCTCTCTTTTCTCTTTGCTCTTTGTCCCTCTAAAACACTCTCTACCTCCCTCTTTCATTCTACCTCTCTCTCCCCTATTACTTTCTCTCATCCTATCATATATCTTCAGTAAGAGTGAGGAAGAAAATGCAGGAGAGATTGATTGGGAGATAAAACCAGAGGGTGTGAGTGATATAGAGCATGAGAATGAGAGGGAGAGTAAGGGTCCTTTTGGGGCAGCTTATTTGGTGTGGTGGCATTTTGAAAACACACCTGGCCTGTTTGGGTAAACTGTGTTTTGGCAGTTTATGCATTTTCAAAACGCTGAAAACAACATTTTCACACCGCACATATCTAAGTGCGATGGCAGTTTTCTAGTAGCGACCTGGCTTTTTAGAAAAAAATAAAAATTTTTAATATCCACTGCACCTAGTTTATCAATAGATTATTTTTAATGAGCTTATCAGCAGATTATTCAATAAGTTGCAGCTACCCCAAACAGTCCCTAAAAGGAAGGAGGGAGAAAGAAGAATAGAGAAGAGAGATAAAGTAAGAGAGAAGGAAAAGATGGAAGGAGGGAGAGAGAAAAGAGAGAGGAGAGAGAAAGAGAGAGCAACATATAGGAAGATAGATGGAGAGTAAGAGAGAGAGAGAGATAGAGGAGGTCTAACAAAGGTAGAGAAATAAAGTGGGTGTGAGAATGGGAGTGGCGAAGAGAGAGAGAGAGAGTGCAGTAGAAAGGTGAAGCTTTTAAGAGAGAGCACAAAGGATGTAAAGAAAGAGAAAAATAGTAAGAAAGAAAATAGAGATATTATGAGAGAAAAAGAGAAAAAGCAAGGAAGGAGGCCGGAGGGAGTGATAGAAATTGAAAAGTGCGAGCTAGAGAGAGAAAAAATAGGAGATGAAAGAGGGAGGGAGGGATGGAGAGTAGAGAAAGAAGGAGAATAGGGGGGATATAGAGGTTGTTAATGCAAGAGATATAAGAAAGGGGAGCGAGCACAAGAAAAAAATAGAGAGAGTTGAGAGTAAGAGAGATAGAGGAAGAGAGGGAGGGACTGAGAGAAAGAAACATGATCTCTCTATATTTTCTCTCTCCCTCTATTGCTTATCTTTATTAAATTTTACTGTACTGTCACTCTTACCCTCTCCCTCACTCTTTCTCTCTTTCTCTCTCACCATTCTCCCTCTCTCGCTCTCTCTATCATCACACACTCCCTTTCTCCTTACCTTTTTCCCTCACTCTCTTCTTCTCCCTCTCTCTCTCTCCATCTCATCCACTTTCTCCCAATATCCCAATATTTCTCTTCATCCTTCATCCCCTACCTTCTTTTCGTCATACTCACTATCTCTTGCTTCTCTCTTTTCTCTCTATTTCTCTCTACTATCTCTCTCTCTTTTGCTCATTCTTTTCATAAGTCTCTTTCACTCCCTCACTCCCTCTCTCTGTGGCTCCCTCTCTTGCTCTCTCTTTAACTTCATCTCTCCTCCTCAATTATCCTTCGTACTTCTTCTATCTCTATTTCTCTCTCACTTTTCCTCTCCTTCTAACTCTCACACACTCTCTCTCTCTCTTTTATTTCACTCACTTTTACTCCTTCCCTTTCTCTACTTAATCTCTCTCTCTCTTTGCTTATTCTTTCTCTTGCTTTATTGCTCACTCTCTTTTTCTCACCTTTCACTCTATTATTGTATTTCTCTCTTCTCTCCCTCTTCTTATCTCTCTCTCTAATTCTCACTTTCTCTTACGCTTCTTTCTCTCTCTTTTTCCCTCCCTATTTCACTCCCTCCCTCTCTCTCTCACACACATCTTTATTTCTCTTTCTCACACACTCTCTCTCACTCTCTTCCCTCACTCTCTTTTTTGTATTTATCTCTTGTTCTAACTTTCCCGCCTCTCTCTCTCACTCAATATAGAGAATATTGAGAGAGTGTGTGGGATGGACAGAGTGAAAAAGATGGGAGAGTGGGAGAGAGAGAAAGAGGCAAAGCTCGAGAATGAGTGAGAACGCAAGAGTGAAGAAGAGTTGAAGAGAAACATAGAGAGATAGAGAGTGAGAGAGGTAGAAAGAGAAGGTAGAGAGAGGGACTAATAGAGAAGTGGAGAGGGGCTTAGAGTGAGAATAGAGATATGGGAGGGAGATCAAGACTGATAAATTGAGGGAGGAGTAGAAGAGAATGAAAAAACAATTAAGGGGGAGAGAAAGAGCAAAAAAGAGAAGGAGGAGCGAGCAAGGGAGAGAGAGCGAGAGGAGTAAGAGTTTGTGATAGGGAAGAAAGGGTGAAAGAATGGTAATGTGAGTAAGAAAGAAAGAGATAACAAGAGCTAGAGAGAGTAAGAATAATAAAGATATGAACAAAATAAAGAGATAGAGAGAGGAAAAATAACGAGAGAAGACAGAGTAAGAGGGAGTGACTGAGGGAGGGGGAGGAAGAGCGAGGGAGAGAGAGTAAGAGAAATAAGGAAGGATATATAGAGAATGAGAGATGAAGAGAGGGAGAACGAAATTGAGAGGAGAGAACGACATAAGAGGGTGAGAAAGAGCGAGAGTAATGAAGAGGGAGATCATAAGAGTAAGGTAGGGAGAAGAAAAAAAAGATGGATATAGTTAGAGAGGGAGGGAGAGAAGAGAGGGAGGAAGAGAAGGATGGTGAGAGAGATGGAGAGAGAAAGAGAAAAAAGAGGGATAAAGTGACATTATGGGAGGGAGGTAGGAAGGGTAAGAGGGTAGAAAGAGTGGGGTAGAGTGGGAAGGAGAGGGACAAAGGGGAGAGAGGGAGGGTGGGAGGGATGGGAAGAGATATGAAAAACGGAAGAGTAAGGAGAACTACAGAGTGCGAGCATGACAGAGAATGAGTGATGGAAAACAAGAGAGGGAGTGAAAGTGTGAGGAGGATAGAGGGCGAGTAAGAGAGAGATAAAGGGAGAGAGATTGCAATAGAGAGTGAGAGAAAGAACCTGAGAAGAACCTAGAAAGAACCTGAGAGAGAGTGATAGAGAGAGAAAGAGTGAGGAAGGAAAGGCAAGAGAGATTGATTGGGAGATAAAACCAGAGGGTGTAAGGGATATAGAGCATAAGAATGAGATGGAGATTAAGAGGGAGAGCGAGGGAGAAAGATGAAGAGAGAAGAGAGATAGAGTAAGAGAGAAGGAGAAGAGGGAAGGGGGAGAGAAAGAGAGAGCAACATACAGGAAGATAGTGGGAGAGTAAGAGAGAGAGAGATAGAAGAGGTCTAACAGTGGTAGAGAGATAAATTGGGATTGAGAATGGGAGTGAGAGAGAGAGAGAGTGCAATGGAAAGGTAAAAGGATTAAGAGAGAGCACGAAGGATGTAAAGCAAGAGAAAAATAGTGAAAGAGAAAATAGAGATATTATGGGACAAAGAGAGAAAGGAGGGTAGGAGGCTGGAGAGAGGGATAGAAATATAAAAGTACATGCTAGAGAGAAAGAAAAAATGTCAGAGGAAACAAGGAGTGAGGGATGGAGAGTAGAGAAAGAACAAGGATAGGGGGATAAAGAGGTTGATAGTGCAAGAGAAATAAGTAAGGGGGGAGAGCACAAGAAAAAAAATAGAGAGAATTGAGAGCAAGTGGGATAGAGGAAGAGAGGGAAGGTGTGAGAGAACGAAACATGATAAGGAGATTAGAGAGAGAGGAGACAGAGGGAGTGCGAGATAGTGACATAGAGAGGGGGCAGAGAGGGAGAGAGATGATAAAAGAGTAAGAGAAAAAACATGATAAAGAGATTAGAGATAGAGGAGATAGAGGGAGAGAGTGCGAGACAGTGATATAAAGAGGGGCAGAGAGGGAGAGAGATGACAAAAAGTAAGAGAAAGAAAGAGGCAGATAGAGTAAGAGATGAGTAGAAATGTAAGAGAAAGAGAAAGAGAGAAGTTATAATATAAGAGAAAGAGAAAGAAAGAGGGTGGGAGAGTGATAGAGCAAGATCGTAGGAGAGAGAGAGAGGGAGATTGATAAAGATTGAGATCATGGAAAAGAGACGGGGGAGAGAGAAAAAAAGAGTCTTAGGAATAAATTGAGATGGAGGGCAGGTGAGAGGGAGAGAGGGAGTTAGAAAAAGGGAGGGAGATTGAGAAAGAGGAGAGAGAATGAGTGAGAAACAAAAGAGTGGGAGAGAGTGAAAGAGACGAGGAATAGAGATAATGAGAATAAAAGAGATAAAGTGACTTAGAAAAGATTGTTTGAGAAAGGTGAGAGAAAGGGAGATAGAGGGATAGAGGGCAAGCGAGTGAGAAAGATGGAGGGAGGGAGGAAGAGGGAGGTCAAACGAGAAACAAAGTGGGAGAAAGAGTGAGAGGGAGAGAGTGTGGGAGGAGAGAGGGATAAAGGGAGAGAATGTGGATGGAAGAGAGAGATAAGAATTTGAGAGAGAGAGCAAGGTGTAAGAGGGAAGCAAGAGATAGAAAGAGCGAGAGAGAAATAATAAATGAAAGTGAGAGAGAGG
>NW_018253962.1:4793-5668 GCF_001263595.1 Phalaenopsis equestris | reverse complement strand
GGAGAGTGAAAGAAGAGCAAGAGTGAGAGTGCTAGAGAGAAGAGAGAGCAAGAGCAAGAGATCAAGTAAGAGTGAGTGAAATGGTAAGAGTGCAAGAGAGAGGGGGGAGAGGAGAAAGTAAGAAGAGCCAAGAAAGTTTGTGAGATAGGAAGAAAAAGTAATAAAGAGAGTGAGATGAAAAAAGAGAGGAGGGAGAGCGATAGGGTGATAAAGAGATAGAGAATAGCGAGAAAGACAGAGAGAGAGGGAATAAGAGAGACTAAGAGATGAAAGAGAGACAAAGTAAGAGAGAATGAGAGAGAGGAAGTGCAAGGATAAAGAGAAAGAAATCAAAAGAGGGGTGAGAGAGGAAAAATGATGTCAGGAAGGGAGGGAGGGAGCGAGATATAGAAATTGAGAGATAGTGGTAAGTAAGAGTGAGGGAGAGAGAAAGCAAGAGGGAGGGTGGGAGAAAAATGGACAAAGATAAATAATAGAAAGAAAAAAGCGTAGTAAAATCAAAGAGTTAAAGAATAGAGTGGAAGAGAGCGAACAAGTGAGCATAGGAGCTAGAGAGTGTGATAGAGGGAGGGTGAGTATTGCTGTAAAAATAGGAGAAGTGAGAGAGATGGGAGGGAGATAAGTGAGAGTGTGTGATGAAGGGTGGGAAGGAGGGAGAGAGAGAGACCATAAGGAAGATAGAGCGAGAGGAATAGAAGGGGGAAGGTTATAGGGAGGTTAAGAGAGTGAGAGAGCGAGGGTGGAGATAGAGAGAGTGGAAGTGAGAGATATAAAGAGAAGATAGATTGAGAAAGGATAAATTATAGATAAAAGAGAAGAGAGAGTGGAGAGAAAAGAGAGAGATATAAGGAGAGAGGAAAAGTGGGTGAGAGCAA
>NW_018253962.1:3142-3586 GCF_001263595.1 Phalaenopsis equestris | reverse complement strand
GAAAGAGAGAAAGGAGAGAGGTAAATGGGGGGGGAGAGATAGAGGGAGGGTAAAAAAGGAGAGAGAAATGTGGACAGGTAAGGCAAAGATGGGAGAAGAGAAAGCCATAGAGAGATTATGATAAGTATGCTGAATGAGAAAAGAGAGGTATGGTTAGACATAATGAAAGACAGTGTAGGAGAGTGTGTGAGTTATGGAGGGAGGGAGGAAGTGTGAGAAAGGGAAAGATAAATATAGGGATGGAGAGAGGTAGTAGAGTGGGAGTGGGAGAGAGGGAAGAAAAGATTGAGTTAAGACAAAGAGAGAAAGATAGAAAGGGGGAGAAGTAGGTAGAGGTTGTAAGGGAGTGGTGTGGGAGAGATGAGAGAGAGCAAGAGCAACTGAGGGAGAGCAAGTGAGAGAAAGCGAGCAATGAAATTAGAGAAAGAGAGATAGAGAAATAAG
>NW_018253962.1:0-2476 GCF_001263595.1 Phalaenopsis equestris | reverse complement strand
AATGGTCTGAAGAAGATAAAGAGAGTAGAGGAAAGGAGGCAGAGGGAAATAAAAAGAGGAAAGGAGATAAATAAGGGGAGAAAGAGGGATGTAGGATGGTATTGTTTGAGGGTTGAAATGGAAGAGAGATATGGAGTAGTGGAAAAGAGCAAGAGCAAGTGAGAGAGAGTGAGAGAGTTACAGGGAGCGAGATATTTTCTTCCCCTCCTTTCGTCTCACCCCCTTTCTCTTAATCACTTCCTCTTCCATCTACTCTCAACTATCTCTCATTATTTCTCTCTCTCCATTTTTAACTCACTCACTTCTCTTTTAATATTTCTCTCCTTCTCTCCTCTTTCTTGCTTGCTATCTATCTCTCTATCTCGCTCTTTTCCCTTCTGTCTCGCTCCTACTCTACCTCTTACTATCTCTCTTCTACCCTCCATATTTATCTTATTCCCTCTTTCCATTTTGCTCACTTCTTCTTTCACTCTTTTCTCTCTCTTTTACTTATCCTCTCTCTCAACTTACTCTTTCCCTTTTTCTCACACCTCCTTGTTAACTCTCTATCCCTCTCTCTCCTACTCCCACTCCCACTCACTTGTCCTCTTTGTTTTCTTTATTTCTATCTTATTCTATCACTCTTACCTTGTTTGCTGCCTCTCTTCCTCTTTTATTCACACTTATTCTTTTCCTCCCTCTCTATCTATTTCTCACTCTATCAATCTCTCTATCTTCCGTCACTCCCTCTTCCCTCTATAGTATTCTCTCGCTCTCTATCTCACACACCATCTTTCTCACACTTCTCACACTGTCTTCTCTTTCTCTTTATCTCAATCTCTCTCCCTTGCTCTTACACTTATTATTTCTCCCTCTATCTCTCTCTTTCTCTCTCTCCTCTTCTCTTTTCTCTTTCATCTCTCTCTTTTTTGTCTCTCTATGTCCATCTCTTTAATATCTACTAAAGTCCATTTTTCTTCCCTATTTATCACACCTACCTCTCTTTCATTTTGTATCTCCATCTGTCAGCCTCTTATCTCATATCTCATTCCATATGCTTTTGTCTCCCTCTCATTCCCTCTTCTCTCTCTTTCTTCTCACCTCACATTTATCTCTCAATCTCTCATGATCAATCTCTCTGCCTTCCTCTATCTCTCTTTCACTCGCTCATCTCTTTCTCTCCTTCTCTCTTTCTGTTATTCTCTCAATATATATCCTCTCTTCCACTCTAAACTTTTCAACTTTCTATCCTTCTCTCTTTCTCTTATTCTCTTAATATATATCCCTCTGTCTCACTCTAAATTTCTCAAGCTATCTTATCTTGAAATATCTCACACACCCACTCTCTCTCTTCCACATACATTCTTCTATTTTTACCTAACCCTCTTTCACTTCTCTCTTCTATCACATTCTCTTATTCACCTCTCACCCCCTCTCCCTTCTCTCACTTCTCTCTTTTGTTCTCTCTTCTATCACACACACTCTGTCACACTCTCTCTCTCTCACAAACACATACTATCAAACTTTTCTCTCTTTATCCATCCTGATCTCTCCCTTTATATACCTCCCTTTCTCTCTCTCTTGCTCACACTCTCTACTACATGTAACTCTCTCTCTCTCTCTCCATCGCTCTATCTATCACTTACTCTCCATCTCACACCCTTGCATGCTCTCTCTCTCTTGCTCGGTCTCTCTCTCTCTCACTTGAGCTCACTTCCTCTCTCTCCCTCCCTCCGGCTATCTCTGCCTCTTCCCCTCCTAATCCTCTTGCTCTTTCTCCCTCTATCATTCTTTCTCTTGCTCCATCTTCCCTCACTCTCTTCCTTCTACATTTTTCTCTTGCTCTCTCAATCTCACTACTATTAGGCTATCATGGAAAGAAGAGGCTATCTCTACCATTCTCTCGCTCTCATTACCGTTCTCTATCTCTCTTTTCTATCACTATTTCTTCTCTCTCCTTATTTACTCTTTCTCTACATCTATTCTCAAACACACACTCTCTCTCTCCCTCTCTCCATCTCTAACTCTTAACCCACCCCTCTCCTCTCGTTTAATCAATCTCCTACTATCCATTACTCTCTCTCTTGCTCACTCTCTTTTACTGTTTCTTCCCTAAATCTATCTTCTCTTTTATATCTCTCTAAGTCCCTCTCCCTCTCTCGCTCCCTCTATCTCTTCAATATAATTATCTCCCTCTCTTTATCTCTCTCTTTATATTCTATCTCACTTTGTGTCTCTCTTGCTTTCTCGCACTCTTCCTTTCTCACTCTAGCACTCATTTTGTCTCTATTACTTTTTCTCTCTCTCTCTCTTCCTCTCTACCTCTCTTCTCTCTCACTTCCCCTCTCTCTCTCTCTCAATGTCTACTTCTTGCTCTCGCATTCTTTACTCTCTTCTCTATCAATTATGCTTTCTCTCTCTCTCTATCTCACCTCCATCTCTCACTTTCTCTCCCTTTCTCCATCTCTCCCTTTCTCCTAATCACTCTTTCTCTTTT
>NW_018253961.1:38574-38842 GCF_001263595.1 Phalaenopsis equestris | reverse complement strand
TTATAAAAGGTTTGAATTATTAAACAGTCTGGTAATGAATGATGAGGGCATTTCTAAGAAGATCTTTAAATCTCTCCCAAGCTTCATATATTGACTCTCCATCAATCTAACAGAACAATGTTATGTCATTTCTTAGTTTAGAAGTCTTGGATGGAGGGAAATATTTGGATAGAAATTTCTGTGACAGTTCTCCCCAAGTTCTAATAGATCCAGGTGCTAACGAGTTTAACCACATCTTAGCCTTATCCCTTAGTGAAAAAGGAAAAAG
>NW_018253961.1:25597-38317 GCF_001263595.1 Phalaenopsis equestris | reverse complement strand
TTCCTTGATTGTTCATAATGTTTTCCATTGTATCACAATTTCTAGGTTTTCTTTTTAAGTTTTTAATTTTTCTAACAGTTCGTTCTAACTCCGAATCGTATGGTATAAGATTTTTAGGTCCAAATTTGAGCATACAATTTAAAATTTGTACTCAGTAATATAAATAAAAATATAAATATAAATATATAAATATATAGATAAGTTGCAATTTAAGTAAAAACTTTTTAATAATTCTGATATGCCCGTTACACTTAAAATTCTCCCCGGCAACGACGCCAAAAACTTGACCGACCTTTTTTATTTGTAAATTGACAATTAGAAGAATTTGATGATGCTACTAGAAGATTTAAATTCCGATAACGGTGTCAAAATCTTGACTCCGACTTTATATATATGTGTTTGATTTAATAAAGATATATAGATATAATATTCAATAATGTCAAAGTCAAATTTGCCAACGCAAGTATATGTATCGCTCAAGTAATAAAGAGCTCTAATGGAGTCCTAATTATCGATCCTATAGGGAGAAATGGAATATTACGGACTAAGGCTTAATAAAAAGTAATACTTTAACTACAACGACGACATTAAATTTGCTTATCTGTCATTAATAAGCAATTGAAATAAGTAGATAATTTAGATCACAAATAAATAACTAATGATAGAAAGTACGGTTTAATTTGTGATATTCAATATATAAGAAAACATCATTCTCCTTGTCAAAAAATTATAGTGAATGGATAAAATGAATTAGTTCAATTTATATGGTGCCAAATAAGAACATTGACTAATCCTATGCTAGGTTATTGATTCTATGGCTAAGCTGGGGGGGGAATCTATGGCTAGGCTGGTAGGATACCGACTCTCACTTTGGAGCTCCCATGTTCCCCTCACCTGTGGGCTAACATCTACACATCAGCACCCAAACGATAGGGCAAAATTGGGGATTTTAGTCGGTCACTCTAAAATCTCAAATTCTACGCCAGATAGTAATATTTCCCTATTTATTTGCACTCAACTTCCAAGGGCTTTGACCTCCCTGAATCTTGGATGTAATCTTCACTTTACTTGTAAACTCAACAAATTTTAACTAATCAATTGGCCAGATTGAGAGTAAATTAAGATCGAAGTTAAAAAATCATCACAATTTCTTAAACATTTTCATGGCTTCACCAATTCAAATCACCCTTTCACAAATCTCGAGACAAGGAGAAAGAGAGAGATAACTGCTCAGAACTCATGGCGAAAACACCAAAACTTGGAATTCATATATAAAATCAAAGCCATACAAACTATAACAATTAAATAACTTATCTCTAAATTTCTCCCCAAGAACACTCCTTGAAGTTCCTCTGAATCTCTTCCTTTCTTTACAACACACGGAATTCCTCCTCGAAGTAGCAATGAGGAAGAAATCTCTCACTTTCCCTCTACTCTTACAATTTCTTGAAGAATTCCTCACAGTTACACGCTCGATCAAGCTCTCTACACACTAATGGAACCTATCTAACCTCCAAGACTCCTCTATTTTTGGCCAAAATCTTCTCTTTAAAGATGTGGATCAGTTTTCCCAAGAGTTGCTTATGCACCCCTCCAAAATCTGGCCTTATCCATTGTACAAGTACACATAACCGTCGGTAGCCTCGATGGCGCAGTCGGTGGCCTTCTGGAGATTTTGTCCTGTAGCCTCAAAAAAAGCTCACCGTCGGCGGCGTCGATGGCAACATAGGCGCCCTAGTGTAATTCTCCACATTTTGGTCCTTTTTGCTCCAAATTTTCTCCTTTTTGTATGTTTTTGCTCCATTGACCTTAATTCATCTTTCCTGCAATAAAACATCAAAAATACCTTTCTTTAAAGTGTAATATCATTAAAAATAGTATAAAAGAGGTACAAAAATCTCAACATATTTTACTTTGGTCAGAGTGTAACAATTTTTATCAGGAAATTTTTTGTTAATTTCACTTTCAAGATTGCAAGATTCTTTCTGCTCCAGTCTAGATAAATGATTAACTATTTGATTATCAATCTCCTTCATATCTACTACAACAAAGTTAAATTCTTGCATTAGAAAGATCCATCTAATTTATCTTGGTTTCGCTTCTATATTTTCCATCAAATATCTTATAGCATAGTGATCAGTATGCACAGTATATTTAGCTCTGATTAGATATGACCTGAGCTTATCAAAAGCATATACAATTGCTAATAAATTTTTTTCTATAGTGGATAATTAATTTGAGTTTTTTTAAAAGCTTTATTAGAATAATATATAATTTTAAAAATTTTGTCATATCTTTGCTCTAAAACTGCTTCAATTGCATAATCACTAGCATCACACAATATCTCAAATGGTCATTCATAGTCTGGTGAAACTATTATAGGAGCAGTGATTAATTTTTCTTTTAATAATTTTAAGGCATTTATGCATTCATGACTGAAATCAACTTTTGTGTCTTTTCATAAAAGTGGGCATAGAGGCTTAGTGATTTCTTAAAAATATTTAATGTAATGTCTGTAGAAATCAACATATCCTAAAAAACTTCTAACCCCTCTCACTGTAGTAGGAGGAGGTAGTTTAGCTATAACATAAATTTTTGTTAGAACTTCCATACTGTTTTCAAAAATTTTATGCTCAAGCACAATTTCTCCTTCAACCATAAATTGACATTTGTCACAATTTAATACTAAATTTGTCTCTTCAAAACATTCTAAGACTTTTTTAAATGCTTTAAACATAATTCAAATGAAGTTCTGAACACTAAAAAATTGTCCATAAAAAACTTTTATCCCCTTTTCAATTAAATCATAGAAAACATATATCATTTCCTTGAAATGGTTCAAGTGCATTATATAAATCATAGGGCATTCTTCGAAAAGCAAAAGTACCTTAAGGACTAGTAAATGTTGTCTTTGCTTGATCCTTAGGAGCAATAAGAATTTAGTGATACCCAATATATCCATCCAAAAAGAAGAAATATCTGTGCTCAGCTAGCTTATCCAACATTAGGTCCAGAAAAGAAAGAGGAAAGTGATCTTTACTAGTGGCAGAATTTAATTTTCTATAGTTAGTACAGATTTTCCAAACTGTGACTTGTCTTGTTAGTATCAATTCATTTTTCTCATTTACAGTTACAACCACACCCCTTTTCATGGGAACATAGTGAATTGAACTAGCTCAAGCACTATCCAAAATAGGATAAATGATTCCAGCATCTAACCATTTTAAAGTTTTTTCTTAACCACTTATTTCATCATAGGATTTAACCTTGTCGGCACTAAAAAGTTGGTTGAGGGGTTGTTAAATTGTCGGCTGCTAGGATGGATATCCTAACACCCATTTTCATTTAATTTAATACATATAATTTGAAAAAAGTAGTATTTTAAATTTTGAAAAGATAAGACCTAACCGATCTCATATCCTCAGTAGTTTAAATAAACAAGCATAACATCATAAGAAATGTATCTATCCTGAAGGATAAATACACTACTTACTGGTAAGACTCGATCAAATAAACTAAAGATTGTATGACATTTTTTTAAGTCTGTGAAAAAATTTTTATTATAAGCCGACAAGTTTCCTTATTTAATACGAAAAAGTAAATAGGGTTTCATTTCAGGTGGGTTCGGAAAAGCTTCCTATAAGGGCAAGCCCCTATAGTTAATTACATCCTAGATGACCGAAGTCACCTAAGAAAACTCTCGATAAAAATCAGAGGATATTATCTTCAAGAAGGTTAAAGGGTTAGGACTTTTCAACGAGATCGGACGAAGAGGTGTGAAAGGAGAATGGCTCAAGTTTGGAACATTTTATTTTGAGGCTCAAAAGAGGAAGAACTAGGGGATATTATAGATCTGGAGGAGAACCTCGATGACTTCCCAAGCTATCCTATGGTTTGGCTTCAATTTTTTGAGATTAGAATTATTGAATGTTTCATCCTGCCAATTTTATTAATTAGGACTTATACTAGTGTGAAACAATCACACAAATATCCTGGAAGATGTGAGAATTTAGGTCATGACAAACGACAACGTGGGAATCCTAAAGCAGGTTAGGGCTTAAATTGTATGATTTAAACAAAGGCCTAAAGATGAATTGAGGGTTTATGTTGCATAAGCAAACAACCTCAAATTCCTATTGATTTTTGTTTAATTCTAAGAAAAAAAATTTTAGCTAATGTAGACAGGTTTTGCTGTTGAGATGACCGTGTTGTCCACAATGCTAGCTCCAAGCTCCTCGTCACGGGGAGTTTAAGTTTTATAGTGTGCAGGTTATGATGTCAAATCAAATGTCCCTACGGTTAAAGTTCTTTAAATTTTATGGGGCATGTTAAATTTGATTAGAGTGACATCGGTTAGGATCCCATGGTTTCTTCATTTCGGTACTACTATTTTCTATCGAATTCACTTAGTCCAAATGAATTTACTAAACTCAACTGAATGAATCCCGTACTTCCCGATCATCTGATAGAGACGTCTTAATTTATTTGAAAAATTCCAATATTTTTCCTTTCTTAGCAAACTTACTATAATTTTATTGATGTAGATACTTCAATGAATGAACATATTTGAATTTTATCTTGGTTGATTTTATTTTTAGTTTTTTTTTTCAGTTTTGTGGCTATCCTAAAGGTTTTAGTTTTCATGCAGTTTAGTTTTCATGCAGGTTGACATGGTTGTTTAGCATGCAAATTTGTAAGCATAAAAGTACAAGAAAAGAAGGTACTATATACTGTAAAAGAGTACCTAGCGAGTTTTCTCGTTCCTCCACCTGAAACTTCAGTACTTGTAAAACACATACGTATATAATTTTGTTGGAATTAAAGCATGCTTTAAAGAAAAAGTAGGAAGTAAAAATTTAAAGTATGCTTACCAAATCCCATGTCATATTGTGTATTTAAATTTTATGGATGATTCCATTAAACAAATCATAATAAGTCCAGATGTCCTTCAAGATTTCCAAAGTATTATGAAGAAGTCTCGGGTAATACCCTAGACATCTCATAATCCCTAGAATTATCATGAGTTTGTTTTGGTCTTATTATGTTTTCTATATAGTTTACCCAATTAATACCCTTATGCTCAATGAAATTTGATGTTTTGATTATTCCTTAAGTAGGGTAATTAGCACTTGATGTCTCATTTATGAGTTATATAAGTAAAGGCCTTGGAGCAACTCAACTTAATTAAGAAATTTAATTAATTTTATTTTTAAATAATGGGCTTGTAGTTTTTTGAAAGATTTTAAATTAATTATAGGTTATTTTCTAAACATCATTGGACAAAATTTTGATTAAGCCTAGCTCACTACTACGCCCTTAAGATTTAATGGGTAGATTTGCAATTTTAAGAAAAAGGGATTTCAATATTTATATTCTTAATCCTTATCATGAATTATAAATCATTTTAAAACTATTAATTGGGGGCTTCAAATCATTGAGTTATGATCTTCCACAATCAAACCCCTCACCTTAATATCTCCTTATTTAAATACTCATACAAATTTAATTAATTTTAAGAAATTACAAATTTATCCTTTATAAGAACAAATGGAATTGGTTTCTACCGCTTACCCCTTATATATTTCAATCATCAAAACATATCAATTAATATCATTTGTTGTCCATTTAGTCCTTTGGTTAAGCCTAAATATTAATTAAACCTTAAATTCCAAAATGACCCTCTTACCCCTAAGACCTTAATACCCTATAATTCATTAAAGTAGACTCAAATGACTTGAAAATTTTATTTTACCTTACTCATGGGTTAATTAAAACATCAGAGGAGAAAATGTGATTTTTGTGAATTTATTTAATTTTATAATTATTTTTAATGCAAAAATAAGGATTTTCAATGAAAATTTAATAACTCAATCAAAATAAAACTTCTGTCCTTTAGAAAATTATTGGAGGTTTAGCTAGGTCAGAGGACCACTTAGACCAATTTTAATTATTTTTAGGGATTTAATCTAATTATTAGAATTATTTGTTTATTTTAAGTATTAATTAAATTTAAAATATTATTTAAGTGTAAAATTAAGTTTTATATTTTTATTAAATCTCTCTAAGTCTATGAAACCCAAAGAATTAAATTCCATATTTTTGTGATTTATATTCTAATTATTAGAATTATCTTAGTGAAAAATTAAAGAAAAATCATTTTTAAGCTTTTTTAAAATTAATATCTTGACTCAGAACATTAGGAAAATTATTTTAATTTGCTCTAGGTGATCGAGAAGCCAAATGTGATATTTTAGTGTGTTTTACAATTTTGAGATTTTTTATCATTTTTAATTAATTTTAATTCTTTAAATACTCAAAAGTAACTTCAAAATAAAGTATTTATTTTAATTCTAATTTTATTTTTTTTAGGTTCCTCAGGTCATAAGGAGCTCCCAAAACCAATTTTGGTAATTTTTTAGTTGTATTTTGATTATTAGAAATATTTTAATGATAAAAAATGTCGTTTTATCTTAAAAATTCATTTTTAGTGATCAAAGTAACTCGAATCGACTTGAAATTTTTTTTAGGGAGTTCCTTTAACATTAAGTTACAGTAGAGAAAGACTTTCATGTCATTTACATTTATAGTTACTCCAAATTAATTTTCTCTTCATTTTTAGGGTTGATGACAACTACGGTTATTTTAAATGAGTTACATCAAATTTATATTTTTTCTAGGATCCCCTGTCTACGGTGAATCTTTCAATATAAATTTTGTATTTTTCTGATGAATATTTTAATTATTATAATTTTTATATCAAAGTAGGGACCATTAACTTGAAAATTAGATATCCATGCCTACAAATCTTCCCTAACCTTGGAAAAATCAGAAAGAACATCCCCATAACATGTAGAATCAAGGCCCTAAAGATCAAGTCATGGTAAAATGTCTATGCAAATGGAGAATCAAAATAAGGAAAACATCATTTAATTAATTAAAAATAATACATACTACAAATAAACTTGAAAATGTTTCCACATTCTTCTCCTTTCTTCACTGAGCAACAGAGTTTTTTTATTTTATTTTTATGATTTTTCTACACAAAGTTATGAATTTTTGAAGACTTGGGAATTAAATAAATAAGAAAAATCCCCTAATTTCTGACTTAAACCAGTCAGTGTTGGCTGGATCCTCGTACGCATCGAAGAGATGTGTGTCGATGCGGGATAGGGCGCCACCATTCGCATCAACTCCGTCTTTTCGAGTCGCGGCTCGTCCGACTTGATCAGAGCCGTCTGATGGATACATGCTCCATCGAACGATCAACACGTGGTCATCATCCCCAATGACCCATGCCCGAAAACCGTCCATTTTCAAACATTAATATCTCACTTGATACTTAACCAAATTAAGTGCGGTTTGTTCCTATAGACTCGTCTTGACTAGGAGAATATATCCATAGGGCTAATTGACCCTTAAATCAACTCTATACACATGGAGAATTAAATGTATAGGGTTAACTTTCAATACCTTGGTACAAGAGGGGAAGCCTTGATTGGATGCTTGTGGAAGCTTCGTGAGGATGAAAGCTTTCTGAGGGTCCTAAGAGCCTAGGGATGGAGCCTCAAGCCATGGTGAATCGCCTAGATATGAATTTGACCAAGGCCAAATTATTGGTTTGATCAAAGTCCACCTTAGGTTGCTCTAGTTATGGGGCTTTTGTGGGGAATCTTCTTCTCTCACTGTCTTACTCTCTTACTGTGGGGATGGTGTGTGTGCAATTAATTTGGATTTGGTTGAGTATTTGGGGTTGTCCTATTTTGGCCTAGGGATTGAGCTCTAAAATTGAGCTCGAGTAGTAACGATGGATTTGAGTGGCTAGGGATGGTTTGGTTGAACTCAAGAGGTCTTAAGGGAGCTCTGGAAGCGATTTAGCTAAGTCTCCCCAAGGAATTTCAAGCTCTCCTTCTTTGGCCATGGAGGTGAGGATTAAATAGATGGGGAAGGAGAAGCCACCAAGGGCAATTGGTGGGTGTCCTAAGCTGCTTATGTGGATGCCAAAATGCCAACAATGTGAATGTGAAAAAATCCAATTAGGATGAGCCAACTTGGATGGGTTTAATTTTGAGTTTTGGCCATGGCGGAGCTTTTGATTTTGGGTTTTTTAGCCACCAAGATGGTTGGCCGGCCAGAGAGTGGTCACTATCTAACTCAGGGAGGTCAGTGCTTGGCCTTTGTGAAGTCAATTGGGGTTAGCCATGTGTAAATATATGGGATTGAAATAATATGGGAAAAGGGTCACTTTGGGTCAAATTAGGTCAAGGCATGGTTTGGGTTGCGTTCAGCCTCCAAGAATCAGCAGGGTCAGCTAAAGTGGTGTGGAGATGCCCCCATCTAAATGAATTAGTTAAGTATGGTTTAGAGGAATCATTAAAATGGTTAAAAACATTTTTAAAGAAGTTTGAAAGTGGCTTGTCCTCTTTTCATTAATAGTTTGATGATATGGCATGGCTCTCATGGCTTGTCTATGGCTTGGGAGTAGCTTCATGGCTCCCCTTAGGCTTGGCTAATTTTCATGAAAAGGGATTTTAAATTTTTGGCATATTTTGTGGAGCTTGTCATGAGGCTTGATTTAGAATGAATTGATCATAAAATTAAAACTTAGGAAGTGATATTTGATTAAATGGATGATGTAGGGAAGAGTTGTCATATGGGCTTTGGACTTGGGCCTTCGGAATTAATGTGGTGGGCATGGGCTTTTAAAATGAAAATTAAATTTGGGCTAAAATTTGGGCTAATTTAATGTTGAGTTTGGTGTAGGAGAATGTCATGAAATATTTGGCAAAATTTCAAATGATTTTGAGTTGAGTTGGAGGGCTAATTTGGTGGTTTTAGGCATATAGTCAAAATTGGGTCTTTTTGATTTGAAAGAAAGTGGGCTTGTAATTGGATCAAATTTGGTTTGATATTTTGTTTAGAATAGGATTGGGGATGCTGAATTTTGCTTTGAAATTGAAATTGGGCAAGATTGGGGTCAATTGGGCTAAGATTGGGGCTAAATTGGGGACATTTGGGCCTTTAAGGGCAAATTGGGGTTTTGGTCAAATTAGGTCAAATTGATGATAAAAAATTGAAATTGAGAATATTTGGGATGATTTTGGAATTTTTGGAATTTTTAGGTCATGAAGGTAATTTTGGCAATTTTTTGGAGTATTTTGGGAATTTGGTAATTTTTGTAAATTTTGATCAATTTAGGTAGTGGTGGGGGGTTCGAGATGATTTTTTGGCAAATTTGGGCATTTTGGGTAATTTTGGGAAATTTTGGCAAAAATTAGAGTTATAGGGATATTTTTGTAATATGGTGATTTTGGGCCAAAATGAGCCAACAAGCCATGAAGCCATACTAAACCAATAGGAGCCATATGAGGACTCATTTTGGATGCTCAATGTGCTGGTTCTAACCCTCTTAACTAAAGACTAGGGGTACAGGGTCATCCACATGAGCTCTCCAAAAGGAGTCAAGGGACCAACCAAAGGGGTCATAGGGTTTAGGATATGTGAGAGAGTGTAGTGTGTGCAAGTTAGCCCCACCAAAACCAGATCGCCCAGGGTTAGTCCTAAGGTTTGACCATCCTATGGGGGACTCCCCTTGAGCTCCTTCATGTTGACCCTACCTACTAAGTGCTAGAGGTCAGGACCAATACGTGGAACTTCAGGTTGAGCAAAGAAGGGTTTAGAATTTCTAATGGTGAGGGTTCCTTTTCTAGTCCTCTAAGAATAGTCAATAGGAAAGTCCTACGGCTAGACCCTAGGCTACTAAAGAGGAAAAACTAACCTCAACAAAAAATGAGGTCAACAAATGGACCCCCAATAGATGTGGTGTGCTGGGCAAGCACACCACCCGTATCGGCGTTGACCAACAAGATCAACAAAATCAACACAGAATTCTAAGTCAACAGACCTAGGACAAAAGAGCAGATTTGAGTGATAGTTGTTTTCGTTGAGGAATTAACAAGTGAAATATCGGAGCGAAATTGAGGGTTCGAAGCTCTCGTTGGGGATTAAAAGGTGGAGTTCAAATTGTTAGGTTTTAGGTATCTTGGAAGGTAAGAATCAGGGTTTAGGTGTTGGCCCCAAAATGGGAATTTGAAATTTGGGTATTTATTCTAGGTAAAGAATTAGATGCCTTACTCCATTTAAGGTGGTCTTAAATCGATCTCAAATAATGAGAGTGTGATGCCTTAAATTAATCGAAGGGCTTGTTCCCTCAACCCTTTAAAGTTTGATATTTGGACTATTGCAAAGCAATGCGGAATTAGATGTCTGTATCCTCCTCCTCAAATGTTGAACCATTGTCGGGCAATGCGGAATCAGATGTTTGTATCCCCTTTCTCTAAAGGGTTGATATTATTGCTAAGCAATGTGAAAGTCGATGTATGTATCCTCTTCCCTACCCTACACGGTTAATATTATTGCAAAGTAATGTGAAAGCGGATATCTGTATCCTCTTTCCTGAAAGTTGATATTATTGTAAAGCAATGTGGAAGCAAATGTCAGTATCCTCTCCCCCAAAGTTTGATATTATTGCAAAGAAATATGGAAGCGGATGTCTGTATCCTCTTCCCTGAAAGTTGAAGCATTGCAGGGCAATGCGGAATGGAATGTTTGTATCCTCTTCCTCTAAAGGGTTGATATTATTGCTAAGAAGTATGGAAGTGGATGTATATCCTCTTCCCTAAAAGGTTGATATTATTGCAAAGCAATGTGGAAACAAATGTCTGTATCCTCTTCCCCGATGGTTGATATTATTGCAAAGCAATGTGGAAGCAGATGTTTTTATCCTCTTCCCCGAAAGTTGATATTATTGCTAAGCAATGTGGAAGTAGATGTCTGTATCCTCTTCCACAAAAGGTTGATATTATTGCAAAGCAATGTGCAAGCGGATGTCCATATCCCCTCAAGCGGATGTCCATATCCCCTCCCCCAAAAGTTGATATTATTGCTAAGCAATGTGGAAGCGGATGTCTGTATCCTCTCCCCCGAAAGTCGATATTATTTATTATTGCAAAGCAATGTGGAAGCAGATGTCTGTATCCTCTTCCCCTAAAGTTGGTATTATTGGTAAGCAATGTGGAAGTGGCTATCTGTATCCTCTTCCCCGAAGATTGATATTATTGCAAAGCAATGTGGAAGCGGATGCCTGTATCCTCTGCCCCGAAAGTTGATATTATTGGAAAGCAATGTGGAAGCGGATGTATGTATCCTCTCCCTCGAAGGTTGATATTATTGCTAAGCAATGTGGAAGTGGATGTCTGTATCCTATTGCTCGAAATTTGATATTATTGCTAAGCAATGTGGTAGCGGATGTCTGTATCCTCTTCCCCAAAGATTGATATTATATGGAAACATATCACTACATTGGGGAGGAATGCTCAAGGATTTAGATTCAACCCAATAGATAGCATGAGAAAATCATACTGAGAAGAAAAGTATGAGGACTCGCATCCAACTCAAAAGCTGTTGGAATATATCAGTACATTGGGAAGGAATGCTTGAGGACTCAGATCCAACCCAAGAGGTAGCATAGTGAATCAGAATCTCAGTACTGACCTAAGAATGACATGAACATAGTGTAGAGAATTCGTGGTTTTGACCTTATAAATATGTGGCATGTGAATTTTGACATTGGTGAGGAATACTTGTGAAGTTTTGTGAGATTTCATGCAGAATGTGAAATTCCACGAGGATGTGAAGAAAACTAGTATAGACCAGGATAATCACGCTGCGCAAAAAAAAAAAGTAAGTAATCTTGAACTTGAGATAAGCAAACTCAGCAAATTTATCATTTCATTTTCTTGTTATTTTTATCATATTTAATCATCATAATATATATTTTCAAAATATTTTAGTTTTCGTTAATTTTCAAAAAAATTTTGAAGTTTTAATATTGAGCTTTTGTTGTATCACTCTTTGTTTGTATGGCTTCTCATCAGTCGCACAAGAGAGGGAAATTTGACAAACAAGTTGAGACTTGAAAGAAATTTCATTAAATAGCTCCAAAAAACAAGATACAAACTGAGTACATGCTGAAGCATCAAAATACAACATGTTGAACATATTTGAATCATCAAATATTGAATGCATATCATGCACTAAACATATTTGGTACATATATCATGTCTGCTTGACACATGCTTAAAAATACAAGTATTTAATACTGCTGCTAGAAGATTTAATTCCTCAGCAATGGCACCAAAAACTTGACAATGGTTATAGATTTGATAAAGATGTATATATTAAATTTTCAATAATGGTAAAGTCACACTTATCAATGCAAGTATACATATTTCTCAAGTAATCAGGGCTCTAGTGGAGTCCTAGATATCGATCCCACAAGGAGTAATATTAGAGGCTACGAACTAAGATTTTAGAAAATCAATACTTAATCATAACAATATAGTTCAAATTACTTATTTGTCACTAATGGACAATTTGAATAAATATGTAATTTTAATAACTCTTAAAAAAATAATTTTACTAATAAAGTTTTTACTGTGAAGTTCAATATCTGTGAAGTTCAATATATAATAAAGCATCATTCTCCCTGTCAAGAAATTAAAGTAAATGGATAAAGTGAATCAGTTCAAATTGGATTGTGTCAAATAGAAGCAAAACTATTCTTTAACCTTTGGTCTAGGCATAAAGAACATTGACTAATCCCATGCTTGGTGGGAGGATACCGACTCTCACTTTGGAGCTCCCACGTTCCCCTCGCCTGCG
>NW_018253961.1:19792-25502 GCF_001263595.1 Phalaenopsis equestris | reverse complement strand
TATTTATTTGCACCCAACTTCCATGGGCTTTGACCTCCCTGAATCTTGGATGTAATCTTCACTTTAGTTGTAAAACTCAACATATTTTAACAAATCAATTAGCCAGATTGAAAGTAAATTAAGATCAAAGTGAAAAGATCATCACAACTTCTTTAAGATTTTCAAGGCTCAACCAATTCAAATCACCATTTCAAAAAATCTCAAGACAAGGAGAAAGACAGAGAAAAATACTCAGAACTCATGGGCAAGATACGACAAAACTCGGAATTTATATATAAAAGCAAAGTCATACAAACTACAATAAGTAAATAACACTTATCTCTAATTCCTCACTAAGCAAACTCCCTGAAGTTCCTCTGAATCTCTTCCTTACTTTACAACAGACAAAATTCTTCTTTGAAGCGGCAAGGAGGAAGAAATCTCTCACTTTCCCTCCACTTTTACAATATCTCAAAGAATTCCTCACACTCTAACCCTAAAGGAAACTCTCTACACACTATTGGGGCTCTTGGACGCTATTCAAACCTTCCAACTTTTCGAAATCTCTTCAATTTTAGGCCAAAATCTTCTTTTAAAGTTGTAGAAGAGTTTCTCCAAGAGTTGCCTAAGCATCCCTCCAAAAATCGTCCACATTCAATGCACCTGTTGGGATAACCGCCGATCTTGCCGTCAGCGGGCTTTCTAAAATATTTGGTTGGAGTCTCTGGAAAATCTCGCTGTCGGCGCCGTTGGGCTCGCCGTCGGCGCCCTAGTTCAAATCTTCATATTTTGGTCCTTTTCACTCGAAATTCGCTCCTTTTTGCATCTTTTTGCTCCAATGACCATAATTCATCATACCTGCAACAAAACATCAAAAATACCTTTCTTTAAAGTGTAATATCATCAAAATCAATATAAAATATGTATGAAAATCTCAACATATTTTTTTTTGGTCAAAATCCCCCAAACTTAACTACTACTTGTCCTCAAGTAATTTTAGTACTACATAAAAGTTATGATCTATTATATAAAGTTTAATTCAAAAATACTATAAGTTTGATTTAAGTAAATACCATAGTGAGATTTTCAGAAAAAAATTCAAGTAATTAAAGTAACTCCATAGGTACAAGATTATCTAGTCATCAAGTTTAAGAGTTCTAGTTTTCTATGCATTTCAAGAATGATTATATGTTGTAATATCAAGTCACTTAAAACATTCAAATGATAGAAATTTCATGACAACACTACTAGTAAAAGATGTTAATCCATAGATATAAGTTCAGGAATGTATTTAGGTTTTCCCTTTAGGTAGGTCAAGTGAAGCCAATTTTTGCTTAGGCATCTCCTCAAGCTTCTCCTCACTTTTATATTTTTTCTCTTTCTTTTCTTTTCTCTTTTTCATTTGGATTGCTTTCAATCCTATATATTTTTCTTTTCTTTTCAGGGATTATTGTCAATCATTTCTTTCTCTTTTTTGGATAGCCTTTAATGATTTTGAACTTCACTGTTCTTCCCTAAATTTGAAACTCAAAGCATTCCTTTACCTTATAAATATTTCATAGCTTTAACATCATTGAGCCCCAATCTTTTCTTCTCAAATGATTTTCCAAGATTTTTAACACTTCAAAATATAGTTTCCTTTACTTTAAATAGTTAATTATAGTCATATTCTTTTATTCTGAATATCTTAATCGATAAAATTAATTTTCATTACAAAAATATTCCCTTTAAATCTACCATAATATTTAAATATCTATAAAATATAGTTCTCTAAATTAAATTCAATACGTAAAATCATATTAATAATTTTTGAAAATATTTAAATTGAGAACAGTTAATCTTTTTCTTCCCTCCCCCAAACTTAAATTTTTCAATATGGAATGATACAGGTGGAAAGAAAAATTATAAATATAAATCATACCTCAGTATTTTAGGCGTTATCATCGTTCAGAAATTTTTGCATTCCTTCTCCAAATATCTACTTCACCAGGTCTGTAGAATATTAGAGAATTTGCTGGGTAATGAAATATTAAAATAAGTACAAAACTAAACATTATATAAATATAATATTTCACTAACACATCACAATACTAAATAAAAAAACAATTACAAATATATTAAAATGCAAATAAAAATCACATCACATTACAATTTAACAAATTTCAACTACCACACTAAGCAATTATAACAATAATTTAAAATTATCCAATTACAACATAAAAATAAAAATGAAAGTACAAACACACAAACATCTATCTCTATTACAAAAAATTACAAAAATAAAAGTAAAAGTACATCAACTTCTATCATATGTCGAAATCCAAAACTTTATCTTCATCTCCCTGGTCAGCAGGTGGAATGGGTTGATACTGAATATATCGGGGGCATTCAGGAAAAGTAACATCAGGCTCACCTCTGTAGTGCTGGGCCTGAGCTTCGTAGTAAGCTATCTCAAAGTCTGAATGCCTCTGTAGGTACTCACTATCATAATCATGTATACATTCTAATCCCCCAATTCTTTCATTTATTAGCTCTATACTCTTTCGCTGCAATGTGAACTCATTCATTAAATCAGTCAGGGTAGGGGAATTGAAGGAGGAAGGTCATAACTAGTAGAGGGGATATCTCTACTAGTAGAAGGTTCTTGACTTCTACTCCCAGTTCTCCATTTTTGCTTTACTAATGGGTTTCATAGGGTAAACCCATTCCTCATCATCTCCAGCTTCCACTCTAGAAAGTTGGCAAAGTGCATAAATAAGGTCAGGATGTCTCAGACCTCCACTTGTTTCACTCCTTGCCGTGGTCAATATATTATTAAAAACGATTCTCCCCACATTTATATTTCTATTATTTTGAATATAAAAATTCAGAATAACTCTATCTCTTGTTACCTCACTATGGTGATAGGTCGGTAACAAAGTAGAGGAAATAAAATAGTGTCACGCTTTAGATGTGGCATTTAGCATGGAAGCAGAAAAATATACCCGTTCTCGTTGCTTTATCTTCCATGTTCCTTTCCCATGAGAAAGTGGATGAAATCATTCAGCGGGCCTTCCGTTGTACTGAAGGTTTCATAATGGCAGTTATAGGAGTCTGAGACTTCATAAAAGGAGTTAATGTGGGCGGCACTAAATTCAACAGAAATTCCCTCATTTTATTTGAACCCTAATCGTTCAGCACTAAATTACTTGAACGATTCTGTCCTCAGAATAGAACACGTTGGCATAAAATTCTTTCACAATATTAGCAGCAGCCTTATTGGTGGTATAACAGAAGTTTTCCCACCTCCGATCATATAACAGAAGTTTTCCCACCACCGTTCGGTAATAACTTGTTCAATTTCTCCTCCCGGACTCTCAAAAACTCTATCTTGTATACATTTCTTCCATTCAAATACTGAAGTAAACCTCAATTGAGCCTTTGCATTGACGAAGCGAGACTCGTCAAACTTTAGTCTCCTCTTTTATCGTGGATTCATGTCAATATAAACAAAATTATAGAAAAATACCAAAATATACTTCAAATATGCAAATAATGGCTTCCAAGAGTGACTCTAAGAGTTCAAAGCTAAATTCCATGAATTTGTCCCCAATATTTTCTTCACATTCTCAAATTTTTTGGATCTTCTCAATGTGGAAGAAATTCACGATGAAAATAAAATATTTTTAGTTTGGAGTGAAGCTCTTACCAAGAGATGATCAAATCTGGTGTCTAAATGTTTTGAAATCACCCCCAAATCCAAGATCTTCAAGCCCTAGATCGAAGTTTTCATTTTTAAGAGGAAGGGGATGATGAATAGTGGCAGTCGACTAGTCAAAATTACGGTTAAAGCTGTTTTTTCGGGATCTCATTGTTGGTGGAGTCTTCGGCGCCGTCAGCAAGCTCTATTGAATTAATATCTTAAGTCTCGGAAAAAAGTCCGCCGTCGGCGGCATCGATGGCGCCGTCGGCGAGCTCTATTGAATTGGTTCAATTTTCAGATTTTTTTGTGATTTCAATCAATTTCAAGCCTCAAAGACATCCGTTCAATCATTTTAGACATAAATTTTAAGTGATTAAATGATGTACTAACACAAATAAACATTCACAACACAAAACATCACAATTATATATAAATTTCAAGGGTTACAATACGTGTTACACGACACACCTAAGTTTGGTATTTTCTCAACCTTAATACATCAATTCAGCGTCGCAATCTAAGCCACAACACTCAAAATGCTAAAAAAAACATCCTATGTTCAATCTCAACAATACTGAGATTTAAAAGCAAATTTCAGAAGCAAAGCAACCATAAAGTTCAAACAAAATTACACACATAGACATACATGTAGCAAGGTAAATCTACCACTAATTTGATTCAGTGCTTGTTTCTCCTCTGAGATCACTCATTGATTGCACATGAACGACGAGGTTATAGAAGGGTCGGTATGGAAATTCTTCAGCAGAGTCCACTTCTATCAATTTCATCTTTCTCATCAATTGTATCAAACTATCTTCGATATGTCTAGAGTGAGCAAATTGTTCTTTCATCCTCCAATCAAGATGATCGAAAAAATTAGAGATATTATTAATTCCATTCATAACATTTTGTACGTCTTTCTCCAATTTCTTGATTTTGCACAGGATTACTAGTGTTTTTTCTGGAACTAAAATGTCCGGAACTAAAGGTTGAATAGGCAGTAAATTCTGAGATGATTGATCCACCATAACAATCATATCATTTTCATCTTCATTGGCAGGGAATCTCTCAGTTGGGTCCAAAGGCTTCCAGGTAAAAGTACCTTTTTCCAATTCTCATAAGATACTTGGAACTAACTGCAAAGTAAGAAAATTGTTGAAGGATATCCAAGCCCATAAGTTGATCTATGAATGATCAGGCCCAAAACAGACTTCACAATTATCGATCCAATATCGATCGGCAATCCCATTTGGATGCAGTAATTCAAAATAACACTTTCCTTAGTAACTTTACTGATCCTCATCGTCGGTAATAGTTTTGCAGAAATGAAGAAGTGCTAGTATTTTGAAACGGGGTTTAGAAATGTTGCATAAAAACTAACATACCCATTTTCTCTCATTTCCCAGTCTGTAGTTTCGTCTGTTAAATATTGGTAGATCTCATTCATCAGGTTTCTTGTTAGAACGAAGTTGGAATAATGGCAAACAGGAACATTCTCAATCATATATAACTCATTAATCCATGCAGGAGTAAAAGTTATCCATCTACCTCACACAGACAAATCCTTGGTTGATTCCATGCAAATTAGCATAAAATTCCTTTATCACCGGAACAACTACGGCGTCTATAGTGTAGCACAACACTTTCCATCTTCATCGCACAATCATCTCTTCAATTTCCGTCGAAGGATTATTTAATCCTCGATTCACGAATCCACTTTCCTTGATTAATCTTTTCTTTGTCAGTACCTTATTGAAGATTCGCTACACCTCAGCACTAATGAACTTTCTTCGGTTAAACACTCGCAATCTATGGTTTTTAGGGGAATTGGACGCCATAGGGATGAATTTAGTGGAGTTTCACTTTATTTTTGGAGAAATACAAACTTAGGAATCAATTTTTTAAGCTTAAAAGGAGAAACTCCCGCTTAAAACCACCAAAAATCGTTCATTCAAACTCCAGAAACTGTCATCCCGCCGGTCTTGCCGTCGGCAGCGTCAAGGGCGTCATCGGCGAGCCTTTTGAATTTATTGGCTGGGGGCTCGGGGA
>NW_018253961.1:18196-18509 GCF_001263595.1 Phalaenopsis equestris | reverse complement strand
TTCTTCATAAGGTACACATCTTCTCATAATAAGATCCTTACATTGTTTATATAAATAAGACTCATCCCAAAAATATGCTTTCGCATCATGAATGAACTTTTTTTATTGTTGCAATGTCAGCATAGGTGGCAAAATATCACTTACAATACAATTAACAATTTCACAAACCATGGTATTTTCCATTTATTAATATTATAAAGTTGTTCATCAAGGAAACTGTCTGTAATTTTATTGTCGGTGTCAGGTAATTCATGGTTTTTTAATCTTGACAAATGATCAGCAATTTGATTATCGGTTCCCTTTCTATCAATAA